>NW_009259718.1:1345164-1362345 GCF_000687185.1 Egretta garzetta | reverse complement strand
CCGGGCCTTCGCCCCGGGGGTGCCTGGAAAGCCCCGGCGGCTGCCAGGCAAACCCAGCCGGATTTTCTCGCCGGGAAGCGGGGCGCCGCCGGCAGCACGCCTGGCTCCCGCTCGGGGAGTAAGTTTTGCCCGGCCTCAGATGTCTCCAAGCACCGCTGCTGCTAACGTGTCTCTTCCCCTTTCGTCAGGTTGAGTTACCAAAACTCAAAGCCGCTCTTGAGGCGGATGACGGGCCTTCTGCGCTCGCAAAGCAGGCGACTCTTTCAGGATCTCCCAGTCCTCGGGCTCCCTTGGCCCAGGGGAGGCTCTCCTGATGACAGCGTGGTTGGCGTGAGTGTTGGCATGCAGAAGGCGCTCCGTGGCTTTGCCTTCATACAGATCTCTGGGCGAGAGCAAAATAAACCCCCTGGCCTCATGCAGCTCACGGCTGCACGATGGACTGCACGGGAGAATAAAGACCTGGTTGTGGCTTGTGCAAACAATGGGGCCTTTCTGCTGATTACAGCTCCGGTCTCATCAGGGTGCTTGCTGGCACGGTTGGGGTTTTGTTCTGTTTCTCCCCACCCATCCAGCTCATGTAGATCTGACAGATCAGCTGACGGATCTTCTGAAGCGTAGAGCCCTAGGCTGTGCCGAGGTGCAGTGGTACGCCTGGCTCTGGGGCTGGATCAAACCTCCACAGGCTGATGGCATGGAAACCTGCGGCTGAATCACAGCAGTTGGGAACATCAGTGGGGTGGGGACAGATCTTAGGTAGGCCCGGGCTTTAACTGCCCGCATTGACCTGGGATAGGTACTTCTGAAGCCTTCCATCCTCCTGGGCAAGCTGGGGACCGTGTTCTGACTCACGCGTTACACGCAGACACCTTGGTGTGTTCTGCTGGTTTCTCAAGCCTCAGACTAGCCCCTGTGTGGCTCTGCTAAAGTTTTGGGTCTCAGCTTTCTTCACCCCAGCTCTTTGCAGAGGGACTTGCCAGGGGCAGCCTCTCTTCCCTCTTACGCAAATTCCAGCAACCTTGACCCTAAGTAGCTGGATTCGCCCCGATGGCTCAGCAGAGCTGCATCCAGCGGAGGCACAGCGTGTTGTATGCGGGGTGCTGTCTCCTGCGGTCCTAGGTTGGAGGTACCAGAAGTGCTTGGGTGCTGGCGGGAAATGGTTTTGTCCACTGCAATATAATACAACTGGGCACGCGGTTCTTGCCCGTGTGGCACAGTGTGCACCTGTTTGAGGATCTGTAGCAATGCTGGGTTAAGCTAAGTTTGAGAGAGCCTGTCTGACATTTTGAGTGCTAGCGAATGCCCATGCCCTTCTCAGTAGAGTTGGGCTGTGACCTAGGTTGGGGCTGTCGTGAGGAGGAGGAACCTCAGCTTTTTCTTTGGAAGCAGTTTCTTCAGGGGATAACGCAGGAAATGAGGACAGTGGCACCACTTCGCAGGAGAGAAGGCCGGTGGAGGAGGGCAGTTGTGTGTGGGAGATGATCCATGTTGCCTCCATAGCATGCCTGGTAGCATCCAGCATGTGTTTGGGATCTGATTGTTGCTGTGCCCATCTCTGAGGCAGAGGCTCCCTGCCGCTGCTTACATGCTCACGCTCTCTCTTTTTCCTTCCCTCCCTGCCCCACCCCCCAAGAAGACAAACCCCCATCCTGCTTTTTGTTATGCTGCTGACCCCGGGAAGGTGCCAGGCTGGGTAGCACTGCACACGGTGCCCCGGTGGGCTGCATGCTGTGCTCACGCTACCATCAAACTGCTGTTGTGTGGTTACTCTGCCTTTGTTCCTCTGGCCTGTCCTGAAGCAGGGCTCCTGTTTGTCCTGTTTGTCTTGTAGCTTTTCTTGGGCTGGTCACGCTTGAACCCTAGAATGACAATTCTGAGAGGGCAAATGCGGACAAAGCTATTGAACTGACTGTTTATCATTACAAAGTGATGTGTCAGGTAGAAAAACTAGACTAGACACAGCTTGTGTTTGCTGCCCGCGTAATCAGTGCTAACTCGTTGAACTTCTGCTAATGTGTCGCCATCATATAATTGAACTCTAGCTCAAGATAGCGAATCCGTGCTCCACCAGGACTGTCAGCTCCTTTACTACTATGCCTTCAGTGACTCCTCTGTATCTGGGACTGCTTAAGTAACAAAAGGGAGCAGCACGCTTGCTTGCCAGAGCTGGGAGAAAACAATACTTTATAATCTAATATTTCTCCAACGGAGTCCTGAAGCTACTCGTTGGGACCCAGATAACCAGTGACCTGACACCCTTGCCAAAGAGGCAGTAAGTATGTACTGGAGAGAAACCACTGCCAGCCCCTCCTCCCGCCTGCCAACAAGAGAGGTGCCCACAGTGTGAGCGTGCATAGCGTTGAAGTGGGTAAAACGAGCCTCAGCAAGGACGGAGCAGAGCCAGCTGTTGTGGCAGGGCAACATGGAGGCATCTATTCCCTCTTGAACTCTGGGACAGGAGTGGGTGTTAGGGCTTCCGTTAACCTCACAGCTCAAACTGCAAGTGACCATCTTGCTCTTGCTGGCAAGCCAAGACTTTGAGCCTTTTTCTATATGCAACTTCCCATAAAAGACATTTTTCTCGTGTCTCGTGGTCTCCAAGACCACAGAGGAATGCAGGCAGCACTTTGACTGGGCACGTTCCTCCTGCTGGTACTGGAGTTCCTGAGGCCAGCAGTTCTTTTCTTCCCGTGACCCTGGCAGCTTCCCATTTGCTCCAGTCACTGATTATAGAGCTGAGCAGACTTGCAGAGATCTAGAAATACTTCTTATGTTTCCAGGGAATGTCTGAGCTCTGATGAGTTTGGTTTTGTTTGGGTTTTTTTTAAGTTTGTGATAATTAAGCCTCATGTCTTTCCTCTGCACCCCATACAGTTCCCTGTTGTAGTTTTTGAAGGGGGAGCCCATCAATTTTAATGAAGGCCAGGAATATAGCAGGTAAGGAGTCTACGTGCTGAAACAGAAAGCTGATGGGTTTGATCTGCTGAAGGAGAAGGAACATGCTGGCAACTACAAATGCATAGGCCCTGGAATGAAGGACATGTGCCATGTGTTGTTACTCTCATGGAGATGATAAAGCACAACTCTGCAGCAAGCTGGGGCCAGACGTTTTGTGCAAAAAAACCCCCCAACCTTTCTCTTACCGTGTTCCCACTGATTTGGCAAGTTAGTGAAGCCCAGTCCTGCTTCTGTCTTGTCTTACTCCTTCCAGCTTTGGCCATCTGCCCCATCCTTGCCCACACAAATCTATGTGCAGCGCAAGATCCTGCAGAACACGTGTGCCTTTCACCTGATTATCAGTTGTCTCCTAGGCTGTTGTAGAAGGGACTGGCTGTAGATGTCCTAATGCTTGAAGCTTCCTTCAAATGGCTTCACAAGTGGATGATCGTGATTGCTTTAGTGATGGCAGCAGGGTGGTGCTGGTCACAGCATGCTGGCACTGAGGATGAACAGCCTTTGCTTCATGTTTTCCATTAGGGAGGCTCTGTGGAAAATGCAATGCTCTTTCCTCCTAATCCCACCATAAGTGTCTGTAGTGACCTGCAACAGACTCTTAAGTTTCCGAGGAAGATAAGTGTGGACCCTGCTGAGGGCTTTTTTTAAAGCATGTTGAGGCTCCTTCTGCATGCCCACCACCCCAGTTACTGTCATCTAGCAGTGTCAGTAAGGTGCAAGACCTGAATCACAGCATTGGCTGGTGCTGAATTTAGGGTAGAAAATGGACCAGACGGATGAGAGCAGCCCTCTTTGCATTGCTTTCCTGTTCATGGCCAGTTAAAAGATGAGCTTAGCATAGGTAGACATATGTGTCATCTTTTCTGTAGTTCTCCCTCCAACCTCAACCCTACTGTGTGTTCAGTGTGAGATGTTATGGTCAGTCACTCCCTCTCGGACTCTCCAGCAGCTCCTGAACCGTGATCCACGTAGACATCCCACTGCTGCATTGGTTGCATGTATCCTTCCTCTGCTGATCCAGCTGGGGATGTGATAAGGGGTATCGTGTATTATATAGCTGGTGAGCTAGAAAGGTGGTGGTCATCTGCCTGTGCTCGTTATGGGCAAAATTCGTTTTGCCAGTCTGGTAAAATACAGCTCCGATCTTCACTGTCCAGCTGTGGCTTTTGGCTTAAGGGTGTGTGGATTGCCCTCGTCAGTGTGCACGCTTGGGGACATGTCTTGCAAAGCGTCCCATGAAGGGAAAAATTCTCAAGAGCTTAGCGAAATGCAATCGATACCTTGAATCTCCTGATGCGTATTTCTAGTCTTACTCTTCTAGTTAATACTCTTGCGCTCAGCAGAGCACCAGGAGCAGGCGGAAAGAGCTTGGAAAAGAGCCAGGCTCTTTCCAGGCGTCTGCCGTGCATGCTCCTTTCCTTCTTGCTTGGATTCCTCAAGTAAAGCCCGGTTGTGCAAAGACTGGGATCAAAGGCCTTAAATGCCTAACTGCATTCATCCAGGTTCTGTGTAAAGGCTTAGATGCAATGAAAACCAGAGCATTTGCTTTTATTCGTGGGTAGTATTAAGCATGTTAGACAAGCATACGCTTAAGAACGGCTGTTACAGTGTGGGAAAAATGGCAAGTGAAGCTTTGATAAAGATACAGCATTAGGAAATCTGCTTGCTGCCTCCCTTTTTCTTCCCCTCTTCAAACGTTTTGCAAATAGTTTTCAGACGACCGTTTGATCTCGAATTTGCGTGTCAGCAAAGGCTATGCAGTTCTCTCGGGAATTAGCAAATCGTAGAACAGGGTTAACAGGAGTGTATTGCGGGCTGCTTTTAAATTCCTCCCTTGCATGAGCCTCAAAACTGCCCTGCAAATTTATTGCTAAAAAGTTTATCTTAAAAAGACCTGGAGCTATTTCAGGCTCATTGTTTCTTTTTAGATTACCTGTTTAGATGCATCTGTTTGATTTCAGCTGGTAAATTTTATCCAAAGAAGCATCTGTGGGGAAACAGGGTGGATTGAAAATTTAAGTATCTTCAATGCCAGGAGACATTCTCCCCTTGAAACATGACTACGAAAGTGTTACGGTAATTGATAAGGGTATCAAAAATACCTCTAGTGCTCAGAGTGGGCTCTTCTTACTTACTGAGTGTTTTGGGGCTTTTTTTGATTTGTTTTGTGCTGTATGATGACCTGGAAACCTCAAGAACATACTCGAGCAAGAATGTAGAATCTCTTGGCAGGTTGAACTTTGCCTCTACCAGCTGAATTGATTCATAGTTGTTTGAGCATTTCCCCACTCCCTTCCCATAGGTAAAAGGATATACACAGCCACTCTACAGCCCGGTGGTGTGAAATCCCCTGCTGGAGAGGAGCGGCACACGATGGGCTTGCTGTGCCGGCTGCTGCTTGGCAGCAATTAGTACTGGCTGTGCTGAGCAAGGGTCCTGCTGGATATGAGGCTGAAAGGGACTCTGGCCTTTGTTGGTGTGTTTGTAAACATTGCTAAAAGGCAGGAGAGAAAGTGTCGGCCCCCGTTAGTTACTCTGTCAAATGACTGGGGGGTTGGGGAGGGGGGTTATTCAGGTTTTGTTGAGATGGATTTTGTTAGTGTTTATCCCCTCTTGAAACTCATTCAGCCAGATCCTGTGTGGCAGGTTGGAAGTATTATCGTTTATTCTAGCTTCAAAAACAGGAACTGCTGAGCTTACATTTCATCTGAGGCTGGTTGGCCTCTGGCTTTTCTAAGTTCCTGGCCTGACTTCTGAAAGTACAGAAAAATTCCAGCTCTCCCTCTGTGTACACAGCGATGCACAAGACCTTAGCTGGCTGATCCAAATGGCTACGCAGATTAATGATTGTCAGAAAAACCAGGCCTTAGTGTGAAAGGTTAGTTAGAAATATTCCCTGAGCTCACTCCCATCTCTGTTACAGTCCACCCGTGAAAAACTATGGTAAACTTTGTGTATCACCTTGTTAGAAGGGGTCTTTGGTGAGGAGGGCAGAGCTCTTGCTTGTCTTGCCTTGGCGTTGCCTTGGCCTCCAGGAACAGGCTCAGTACGACACAAAAATCAGGCCAGGAGTAGGTGAGCTGGGAACGAACTGTGGCCCCGGTGATGTGGTCAGTGCTCACTGCAAAAGGGTTGTGTCCCTCGAAAATCCTTCCCTCTGTCGTGATTAGCTTTGCTCAAACAACTCTTGACACATTAATTTGACGCAGAAGCGACTGTTGTTAATTTAGCCATCTTGCTCAGCCAAGACTAGGCTAGATCCTTCTTTCTAGCAACCTGTATTTTGTGGGGCAGGAGTTAGAGATTTCTTTTGCCTGCTGAGGATGTTTCAGTGGAAGCTATAAGGATCTCTCTGCTGTATTTGAAGTAAGTTTCTTTATCGTTTCAAAACCTCCTCCCTGTGTGTTTTTTAATAAATTTACTGTCTCATTCATGTCTTAAGTTGATGTTGGAAATTCTGAATTTGCTGTACTAGACCAGGCCCAGTGAGTTGTTAGACCTCAAAAAGGTGATTCAGAAGACAGGCAAAAAGAAAACAGCTTTTAAGAAGCGCTTTGTTGCCACTGAAGGAGTTACCTTATTTAGTGGGGGTTTTTTTTAGTGAGAGACAGTTTTTAGTCTGACATTGGGGCTTTATATCCTAGCTAGCATAACTGAGTGTTCTCATTACGCACACTTCACTAAAGGGCAGATTTGAAAGCTCTAAGTAGTTTCTAGGCAGTGTGTTTGCACGCTTAAGTTAGTGCAGTAAGCTGCTCTTGAAACTTGGGTATTTCACGCCTTGAAATGGATTTCAAAAACACTTTTTACTATATATTTTGCACCCCTCTTCCCTGGTAGTATGTGCTTTTATGCAGCATGGCTTTACAGGCATTATTGTCTTCAAACACAGAAGACGAAGAGTTAATTATTCACTTTTCCTAGGAAATGGAAACTTGTACACATCTAAACCTTGTTTAAACATTGAAATCCACGTTACTAGAATTCCCTTGCCCAACAGTTTTCAGTGTGGGCTCCAGCAATGGCATGGACTTAAAATATGCCTAGGAATTGTATGGTCAGCAGTTAAGTCCCTCATGAGAGCCAAGCAGCCTAAATCTACCTTGGGAAACAATGGAGGTTGAAGGAGGAATTTTGGTTAAAACTCAGGGCTTTGTTAGGGGATCAAAATTTAATTAAAAATAATCTCCCCTTGATGTGGTCTCTGCACAGCAACCTTCCCCCTACCCCCACTCTTCACCTATGGGTTGCCTGTGGAAGAGAGGTGACTTTTGAATGGTGGGGGTTTGGTGGTGATTTTTTGTCCTGAGTACTTCCTTGCGTGTTCAGAATCACCTCCAAATGTGCTGTCCCACTCGATCTCTCAGCTGAAGCAAGTATAGCTACTTCCTCTCATGTAGTCAAATCCAGTTTAAATCTAAGGCTTAATTCTGTGCCCGCTTTGTCAAATCCCAGGTATTTAGCTTTCCTCTGACATACTCTAAAAAAAGTAAGCGAATTCAGGGAAAGTTTAAGCTCTGTGAGTGTCTCCTCGTGCATTGCAGCGGTTTTGTTGTTCTGTTCTTTGCTGATGGGCAGGTGAACCTCTAGCCCGTGTTAGTGGCCTCTCTGGCCCAAGCAGATGCTGGCATTGGGTCTTTGGGGTTCGAGTTTCTTGCAAGAACTCGACAAAACAGTCTCTTTCTGCTCTTCTTCTGCTCCATTCCAGGGGATGCCTCAGGGAGGAGCTTCTCTGGTGCTCCGCACATGCTGCAGCACAGTTGCACGGTTTAGACCTTCCCTGGGTTGAGCACCACGTTCCTGTGTTCCTGTTGTGGTGTGTTCCGTTGCCAGCTGTATCCGCAGCCTCTTTGAGGTGCTGTGGTGAGATTAAGGTGTCCCCTATTCCAGGGGGGTTATAAGCTGTTCTTAAAGAAAAGCTGACTGAGCCTGTGGGTGACTTCTCCTTTCCGACCTGTGGTGAATGCTGGGTGGATCAGAGGGGGCCATGTACGCTGTAGTTAGGCAGCAGACCTGAGCATGTACCGGAGATACCGAACCAGTGTGAATACCACAGACACCTGTGGACAAGGACCATGGGATCCACCTGTTTCAGGCATGGGGAAAAAACGTTGTCTACACCGTGATTAGCAGTGGTGTCTCTTCCCAGCCAGAAGTACCCGAACTGAACATGCCTTTGCTCTTCTTGCAGACAAGGTGTGAGGGCAGGGGGAGGAAAGCTATTTGGCTGTGTGAGATGGGGGATCAAAGCTAATAGGTTGAAGAGAAGTGCTTGCCAGTTATTTTTCCTAGAAGGGCGGAGGTGCACAGCGAACCCTGTTCCTGTCTCCCATCCGCCGAGTTTTCGCAGGACGTCCAGTGAATTGTTCTTTTGATTTAGGTCCAAACTGCAGTTAAGCCCAGCTGATGTTTTTGGTAGCCTTGGGCTCTATGACTTCTGTATGGTGAAATTGGTCTACCTGAGAAACGGCACGCGCATGCTCGTGTGCCTCAGACGCGCTCTGTGCTGTCGCAGCTGTGGTGGTGCTGAAAGGTGGCGGCCCCCCGGCGGTCCGATGAAACCAAGAAGAGCGACTTGTGCTCGTGCGGGGCCAGGATTTTCAGGGGGAGCCACTGCTCTCTTGCTTGGGTCCTGCTGGAACTGAGAACTCCCACTGCCTGCAGCCGGAGCCGTGTCAGTGCTGCAGACCCTGGGCACGCACCCCACTCGTCCTTGGAAAATAGGAGCTTTGCATGTGGGCTTGGTGTAGGAATACGTGGTTGTCTGGTGCCTGCCTACAGATGTGATGGTGACTGCAGGAGGCTGGAGGTAAATCTCAACATGAGCTGTTGTGAAATAGCAGCTCTGTTGTAATTTTGATGTGCAGTTCAGCTTTTTTTTTTTCTTCTTTCCCCTCAGCAAATTCTCATACATAGTAATCTGTAATTTTCTTTAAGAAACGCAGTGAGAAGATCTAGTGTTAAATGAAACTGGAAATGACCTTAATGAAATAATGCAGTGTTTTCTCTCTCTCTTTTTTTTTTTTTTTTTTTTTTTTTTCCCCCTCCAGTTTAGAGTTTCTATACCTTGGAGGGAATTTCATTACTTCAATTCCACCTGAATTAGCAAACCTGCCTTCTCTAAGCTATCTAGTTCTGTGTGACAACAAGATCCAGAGCATTCCGCCTCAGCTGGCACAGTGAGTATTTACTGTCATCAGCCAACAGCTGTAATTAACTCTTTGAACTTCTTTCTTCTGCATGTGTGGACAAAAGCACCTGGGAGGACCTATTTGTCCTTCAGTTTGTTAATGCAACTAGACTTGAACAAGAAGATCCTTAGCATGGTGCACTGCAGGCAGACCCTGAATATAGAATATGGAAATCTCAATCAAAGGGTTATGGGGGGAAAAAGAAAACGTCACCAAGTATACTCTTCAAGGTGAATTGGTAGATTTGTACAGGGAGCCCTGAGAAGTACCTACGCAACTCAGAAAATATAAACTGCCATGCTGCCATATTCTTAGTTAGTGACAAATGCTTGGTCTGTTTTGTCTTTTACCCAAAGCCTTTTTGTGTGGTTTTTTTGTCTTGTACCATCCCCTGCGTTCCCTTGGCATTTCTTACTCTAGGATCTCAGAATGTTTTTGTGTTCGTTAATCCTACAGCACAGCTCTAGAGGATAAGTTACTGCTTTATCTGTTTCATTATGGGGAAGAGAGGACACTGCAAACTCTGTATGGGTAGCCTAAGATGGGAGGTGAAGAATTCAGTGTGTAGCTGTAATCCCAAAAGCAATTGAATGGCAGCACAGAGTTTTCTGAGTTGGAATTTGATGGTGTAGTGGGATTATTCTGTATGTACAACATCCAGTTGTCTTGTAACCTGTACTGGTTTGAGAGCATCCCTGGACACTGTGCTGGAGCATTGCTTTGTGCTTCCTGAGAGAGGAGAATCCCTCCTCCAAAAGCAAAAAAACTGCTTGTCACCCGTGCCAATGCTAGCCTGGCCTGACCTCGCTTAGCTTTTGAGATCTGGTAGTATCACAGCTTAAGGTGATGCAGCCGCAAGCAATGGAAACGTGGGGTTTTCCAGGGCTGGCTGCCTACCAGCAATCATCTTTAATGCATGAGCAAAAGCAGGTGACTTATTCAAAGTATTGCATGGAACCATTCTTGATGCATACACTGGGTACAAGGAAACATTATCTCCCCCAAAAGCTCTCAGTTTGTATACTTTTGTTCTGTGCTACCTTTTCTGGGGTGCTTGTGTGGGGAATACTGAGAGGGACAGCAGCATATTGAAGAGTGTGTTTCTTACAGGCATTCAAGAGCTGAGCCAAGTTTTTTAGGGCACTGTATGTGCTGGAGTTAGCAGCAGCTCTTTTAGCATGAATTTATGCTTTAAACAGAAGAAAAGCCAAAGGAAAATAAATTGGTGGGAGAGAGGAGAGTAATCAGATCTGTGTGTAATGCAGTTGTGGGATGATTTTGCTTGCACATCTTGATCGGGTTTCCACCTCCATCCTCAGGCTGCATTCCCTGCGTTCCCTTAGCCTGCACAATAACCTGCTGACTTACCTTCCTCGAGAGATCCTTAACCTGGTTCACCTGGAAGAGCTGAGCTTGCGTGGGAACCCACTGGTGGTTCGGTTTGTCCGTGACCTGACCTACAATCCCCCAAGCCTTCAGGAACTGGCTGGACGCACAATTAAAACTCGCAATGTTCCCTACGCTCCCAGTGATCTCCCGGAGAATCTTGTCCGATATCTGAGCTTGGCCAGCAACTGTCCCAATCCTAAATGCGGGGGTAAGTTCTCCGTAACTGCTCTGCTTCCTGCTTTTACCTGAGGGGTTTTTTTTCCCTTTGACTTGCCGTAACTTTAGTAGCTCAGTCACGTTAGATGTGTTGTTGCATCCAAATTCTAGCTGTATTTCATTGGTTCCAGGTCTCCTGCAAACTTGTCTTTAAGCAGCCTGGTTCACTTGGGAACGATGTTCAAAGTTGAAGTTCTGGTTTACTGTATTTGTGTGGAAGTGCGAGGCAGTGTTTCTGTCAGAGCCTTCGCAGCTCATCCCAGCACTCCACTGTGATTTTATGGTCCGAAGTTTCTGATCCGTCTGCCCTGAAATAGCTCAGACTAAGTATTGGACAGGAGAACTTTTGCAAGCACTCTTGCTGAACAGCAAGCTTTGCTTCTGGATGGAAAAGAGGAAGGGAGGCTGTAACGCTTGGCAGTTACCAAGAGCGACTTGTTTAGCTCTTGCTTGGGACTACTGGCGTGTAGTTCCTGGAAGGAGAGGACTTCATAGAAAAGCCTGGAATGCTTGGACTTAATTTGGCTTAATGCTTAATCTTTATCCAGAGTAAACGATCGGCCGTTAGAAGATTAAGGAAAAAAATCATTAATTAGTATCTACCCTGCAGTCATAATGCAGTCTGTTATCTTATCTCCTTGCAGGACAATATCAAAGCATACTCTGTAAGCAAAGACGGAAGGGCTCAACTTGTGTTGGAAGGGAAAGAAATGCTTCCTTGTTTAGAGTTTCACACACCTTGGATAACAGTGGATTGGTTTTGTTCTTTTTCGCTTTCCCTTATGAACTAGCACAGTACTGCAGCGTTGCTCTAACACTGTAGGAGAAAAGCTTACTCCAGACCAGCTAGGAACTTAAAACACCGCTGGAAACTTCTGAAAATGTCAGTGTCTAAAATCACTTGCTGTGACAGGAAGAGGACGTAATTGTGTGTTACAGCAACGCTGTTGCCATGGAAAGTAGCATCCAAGCTCAGCATGGTGACTTCACTCAAGCAGAAGAAAAGTAGAGTTATGAAGGTTTATTTGTGAACACATTTTTGCTAGCTGGTAGAAGAGGTTTTAAGAGTTTGAAAATAGAGTGGATTAATTAATTTGACATTTAGGAAGTTTGCAAATTGCCAGCCTGAGATTTCTCCCTAATGGTCAGAAGAAATTGTCGAATTCTTTGGAAGCAGCTGCCCTTTGTCTTTTCATGTAGAGTGTGCTGTTCCAAGTCATTTACCCAATACAGTTTTAAAGGGGTTTTTTGATTTGGTTTTTTACTAAGAAAATAAACTTCACACTTCCATAGGTGTTCTGGTCCCTTCTCTTCCTCCAGTATCCTTGTGCTTCTGCCTCCAGTGTGGTGTCAGTTAAATCCTAATTTGAGGCTTTTGCACCAGCCACGACAACCTTGCAGAGTTTACAGATGTCCCCGCGTGTGTTGTTACTGTTCCCTCTGCCCTTACAGGTGTCTACTTCGACAGCTGCGTCAGACAAATCAAGTTCGTTGACTTCTGTGGGAAGTATCGCCTCCCGCTGATGCACTACCTGTGCTCCCCCGAGTGCTCCTCTCCCTGCAGCTCTGCCTCCCAGAGCTCTACTTCCCAGAGCGAGTCTGACTCTGAGGACGAAGCCAGCGTCGCTGCGCGCAGAATGCAGAAAGTCCTTCTGGGATAACAGGGAGCGAGAGGGGAAGACGGGAAGGAAAACGTATTTGAAAAGCAAGAATGGAACAGCGAAGCATGAGCCTCTGGCCTGAAGGGCTCACAAGAAACTGTCCTCAAGTCCACGTAGGGGCCAGAACATCTTAGCAAGCCTAGACTTGCTTGGTGCAGTGCTACTTAGGAGAACTAACTCAGTGGCATACTGCCTGTAGGGTGCCTGGGGTTGTTAGAAACATCTCCTGTGTGGGAGACACCCCCTCTCCCTCGTACGGGCTGGGGAGGGGCATTTGTTCTCACTGGCGGATTGAGAAGGGTTTTTAATATATGACACTTCACTGGACTTCAGTCGTCCTGCAGAGCAAAGGAAACTGTCCAGATCTTTTAACACTGTGGTAAATCAGAAACAGGCTGATGATGCCATGTGAGTATGTATGGACCCCAGTGTTTTATATAGCGTTTTGATTCTTTGCTGTCTCCTTTGATTTCAGTTACAGATTTTACAGGTTGGGGGTTTTTTTGTTCAGGAGTAGATTTTTTTTTTTTTTTTTTTTTTTTTTCCCTAAACTCTGGTTACTCTTCCTTTGCCTAGAGGCGTAGGGTCTCTGTGCTGTTACAGATGTTACAGCCGTCATAGAACTGAGCCACCTTTTTTTCTCCCTTGTTATACCTGCTCTATACAAGCTGGTCTTAGTGTTTCCTCCTAACAGTATTTGTTATTTTTCCTCCCTCTGCCTCTTCCCGTTGCAACTGGACTTTTGCTGTCTTTATGGTGCCTTCAGAAAACAGACGAGTTGTTCTATTGAGGCTTGGTGTTACTTCAGACTTGTGGCCATACATGCCTGTGCAAGGGACCAGATGCGGTGCTCTGTATCGTGTTTTTGAGTCTCAGCTTACTGGAGCAAATCTGCTTTTATACCTGTGAATTGTAGAAAAGGTCTTGATTGACATTTCTTCTTTCTAAACGACCATTTCCCCCTGCTGCAGCTAGCTCTGCTATGCTGGGTACAGTTACTTTCCGTCTTTTAAGGTCATCTGCGTAAAGTAGGCAGCAGCTCAATGAATTGGAAGTACTGAGAGAAGTGCCATGGAGAATGGTTTGTGGTTTTTTTTTTTTCTTATTCATAACATGAGAGGAAAAGCCAGTAGGAAGGCTAAGGCGCATTGTCTGAGTGTCTTGCGTGAGGTGGTTTTGAAACCTCTTCCTTATTTATTTGTTTGCATTTGCTCTTGTTATAATAGCTCTGGCAGTCCTGTTGGGTTGTTCAAATAACACATTCAGTTATCTTAAACTGTTTTTAAAGGAAAGCTGCAGAAAATAGTTCAGAATTGTTAAGTATCAAGAAGTGGCTTATAAAATTATGAATTGACAGGTATCTATAAATCTACTTTATGGGGCTGTTGCCTGTTTTTCTCGGTGAGAGCTGCCCCTTTATTAATATTTCATGGCAGACAGTCCTTTTGATGCAGTTTCAAATAGAGAAAATCCAACTGTGCCTCTGAATGCATGAGCAGAGCAAATACGTTGTGTTAAGAAGCTAAATGAACAAGAAAAACTTTTCTTAACCCACTTTGGCCCTACAGGGGAAATTAAAAACTTGTGCTCATCTCCTGCATTCAGAAAACGCATATACCTATTTGGGTATCTTATGGCAGCTCTGTGTTAATGGTCCTGTTTAATTATATTTGACACTTTATATATTAAAGCACTTTGTTAATTCTACTCTTTGTAACTAGCTTTAGTGAATTTTTTTTTTCGTTAGACTACAATTTTTCCTTTAATGTGACCTGAAGAACAAGGTCTGTGAAACTTTGTACGTTCCAGTCTGTCTCGATGTGCAGGTTGAACTTCTTGCCTTGCATTTCCTTGACAGTACTGCTCATTTCCCCACTTTGGAGAGAACTGGAATTTGAAAGAAATTATCTGGTTGTAAAATAGCACCCCATCCGTTATCAACCACTGCAACTTAGTCTGAAGATTCCCCACACGCACAGATCCACAAGCAACTAAACTGCATGTGCTCTCTGCCTTTCCAAATGATTTTTTTAAGTATATTTTTGAGACACAATAAGATACATGTGCAAAGCAACTGGATGTCACTTTAGCAAATTCTGTGAGGTTTGCTTGGGAAGAAGAACATACATATTTTGAGAGAAACCAATTGCATACTGTTAGCTAAATTGGGATCAGTGAGTGGCCTGTGTTTTGTTCTTCATCTCCTTTTTCAGATGCTTCTTCCTGTCCCAAGTGAACGCCATCATACCAACGCTGAAGGACAGTAAACTGATTGCAGAGCCACAGTTTTAAATTGGCTGCTACTATAACAGTAGGGAGGAACTGAGTGATCTAGAGCTTGGCTCTTCTGCCAGTGAAAGTGAGCCACGCAAGTTGAGATCTCAAGATCTTTTGAGCTCAGGGCCATGAGGTACCACCTTCCTTTCTTGTCTTTAGCAGTAGCTATCTTGAAGTCATGTGTTTTTTCACTTCACAAAGTTAGATTTCACCACAGTTCCTGTTTGCACAGTAACACCCCTGTGTGTGATGGGTTAAGACCAGTGGTGGCTGGTTCTAATTTAGCTCGATCCTTAACTGCATTTTCTTTCCCAGCTGAACAGGCATCCCATTTCTGCCCCTGTTCTAATAGGGCTAATGGGCTAATCTTTTTTTCACAGCTTCTTCACAGTAGCCAGGTCAAAACTTGACAGCTTATGCAGTTGACATCTCTATGCATTTTTAGACTTGATAAAATGTCTCTTAAAAATTTATATGTATTCCTTAATATAGCTACCAATTTTTCTTTTTGCTGCTGGGCTTTAAAGTGCAATTCAAGTAAGTCAGAATTTAAAACAATCAAGGACTTACAAGAAAAACAAATGGTGGGTTGGTTGTGTTTTTTAATGGTTTGGGGTTTTTTCCCTTTTGGAGGTGGATTTGAGAGGACTAGGGATGCAGGTTTGTACTGTAGTGCCTAATGTACTGAGCAGGAGTCAAGTTTTTCCAGCAATCGTTAGCCCCCAAAGACTGGAAAATGTACTGGGCAATACAATAGGCAAGACGAAACTTGAAGATACACTGTTGGATGGTTCCTACCGTCCCTTTCTCAGGGGCCCGGAGAAGTAGACAGTGGGTTTGCCAGCATTATAGCTCCCTTTGTCAGTTTTAAAGAGTGGATTTCAGTTCTTACAGATGCGTCTCCGAGTGAAGTCTTCAGTCAGTGTTTTGGTATCAGTCCCCTTGTTGCTACAGCAGCCCAGCACGTCTGGCTTTTGAAACTGTTCTTAAGCCCAGACAGAAGTGTGTGAAGCAAAGTTGCTCGTTCCCTCTTCCCCACGGGGTCCGGGGCCCTGCCTGCATTCATCCTCTGCCCCGCCATCCCTCTGCCAAGGGGAGCTGCTGGTGCGTTTCTGAATGCAGGTACTTAATGTGAACAGTGGGGTCATGTTAAAAAGAAGCAAAATATCAATTTGACTGGAAGCAACTTACAGTTGCCAATTCTTTTATGTTTCTCTTTCTTTATAAGAGGTGAGACTCGAGGAAGTCAGTAATGAATATTTAAACATACTCTGAAGTGGCCAGATGCAGTTTTTCATGGGCTTCTGTCCTGGTCATTTTAAGTCTTTGAAATCTTGTGTTGAATTATAATGGGAGTAGGGGGGAGGGAGGGGAGAACCAGCTCCTTTTTGTTCCTTACTCTTGTTGGCAATAATGAATGGAAGGAATTTAATCCAATGAAAGTAATGAAATTTAATCCCTGCAATGTGTCTTTGTTACCCAGTTCAAAGAACTATTTTAATGCATCTTATTCACACCATGCCCTCCCTTCCCAGCTGAAGATACTTCAAATAGACTACTTCAGAATGCACACTAATACAGCAGTAACTCTATCTTGGAAACCTTTCTATTGATTATTTCATTTGCCTGCCTGACTAGAGGATTGATCTCTTATTGACCTGAACATTAAGGGTAGAAAGGGTTCTCATCAAGCCCTCTTGCTGAATTTTTATCATGAGCATTTGTTTTAGGAAGTCTTAAAGTGCCTTATGTTTTTAAAAGTGTATTTTACTAGAAATGTATGAATGTATCTCTAACTATTTCATTATGAGCTGTAAAACAAATTGCAAACACTAAACCAAAAATGTTATTTCTACAGTTGTCTGTCTGTTATTTGCTGGTGTCTCGATTCTGACATTGCTGGAGGCAGAACCTGTGCAGAATGGTAAACATTAAAAATGGGGCTCTCCATGGCGGGAGAATGGATGAGATTTGACCTGTGCTGTGTAAAACCGAAGAGTAGGTGAGACTTCCAAAGGGACTGCTGAAACTCTTGGCTTTTGCGGCCCACTGGTGACAGACTGGAGGGCATTACAGACCAGACCCTGTCTTTCTTCTGGTATAGCGTTGCAGAAATTTCCTCCACAGTTTAAAGGTAGAAGTTACTCACGGGCAAGGTAAATATACGAACAAGAGAAGGCAGTGTCATGGTGGAGCCTTCCAGCAATATGAAACACCAGTTCTAAACGTCTTGAATTGTTTGCCGCTTAATACGCTAACCCTGAAACCTGTAAATGACTTTTTGAATGTTAATTTTCTGATCATGTTAACTGGCTAATGTGTTCCCATTTCTTGTGTAATCCCATGTTTCCTCCTACATTCTGAAGAGTTTTTGTGATCTATTGCCAAAATGCTTCGGATCCTGCCGTGCAATTACCAGTTGTCAGTGCAGAAATGTGGTGTATTGGAAAATGGGACAGTGGGAAACAAGAATTACTTGATATTAACTTCAGCAG
>NW_009259718.1:1331661-1345005 GCF_000687185.1 Egretta garzetta | reverse complement strand
CAGCAGGAACTATTTCAGAGATGGTTCAACTTCATATATAATGAAAAACCTCTCAAATTATGCAGCAGCTCCATTTCAAATAACATAAAATACTGAGGAATGCAGTGACCTTGCCTGATATAACCAGGCTGAGAATATTCTTGCCCCTTTTTGTTAAACTAAAGGTACCCTTTTCTGTGCCTTCTTTATACCTATCTTGTATTTGGAAACAAAATCATAGATGTGCTGGTTCAAAGGAACCTCTGGCGGTCTCTAGTCCAGCCTCTTCATTTAAGCAGGATTATTGCCAGCACTAGTTCAGGTTACTGTGGGTTTGTCTAGCTGAGTCTTAGAAACCTCCAGGGATGGCAGGTCCACAGGCTCTCTGCCCCTGATGCTGTAATCTCCTCCTAGTGCAGAAGTCTCTCCAAATGTCCGATGTCTTCCTGACATTAGTTGCCCATCTTCTAATCTCGAGGAGCAAATCTTGGCTCTCGAGCTTTCTTCTCTGCTTTTAGCACTGATGCAATGAGAGGAGTGTAAATGAAACATGAGTTATGTAGAAGCCTGAAGCAGGTGCTTGGTATGTCAGACTGACATTTTAGGCTCATGCAGAATTGAACAGATATAAAAGGGAGTGTTATGGCGATGCTTTGGAAGTGCTCTTCATAAAGTAGAGCTATACATTTCCTACTCGGTTGGGCTGCCTTAGGTGATCAGGACAACTAGAGATGAATGGTTGTGAGTTGCACTTGCCAACCATTTAAAAAAAATGTATTGGAAGAAAGTTAGTCCTAGCGCTGCACTGAAGGAGGCCAAGGCCATCTGCACACTTAGTCAGTCTGGAGATGGCATGCCATGTCTGAGCATCTCTTGCCTTTCCAACAGCCACTGCCCTAGGTGACTTACCATAGGAGGTCGAGAGCATGTGTTCTTGTGCTACAGCTTGCTGCAGTCTCCTCTCTCACCAGTCAGCAAAGCGGAGAGTTTCAACAAGGAGGTTTAACAGCAGCCAAGGTCCAAGGATGGAGGGGAAGGTAATCCATAGCAAAGCCCATGTCCTGCTTCCCACTAGTCCTTTGTGGCGAAATGCCATTGTGGAAAAGTGTTTTTCCATAGTTCCTGGGTGTCCTGGCATCCACAGTAAAAGCGGCTTTGTAACAAACGTGTGTAATACTGAGCGAACGTTGTCTTTTGTGCCAGACAAGGTTTTGTGGTTGCTCTCCAAGGCCTTGCTTTGCAAGTGCAGTTTTATTAACTCTGGGGAAGGCAGCCCTGTTGTTCCTCAGGAACAACAGCCACGTGGTTAGTGTAGGTGACTGAATGGATTCTGCTTGTGAGCAGGATGACACTGAACAAGTCTTCACCAAGCTGGCAGGTGATGGCAATGGGAGGAGCGTGGATGCAGAGCTGGACGCTGGAAGGGACCTTATATTTCCCTTAACAATAGCCCTCTGCTTCAAACACACCGGGTATCTTTTTTTGGAGGTGGGAGAAGTCTGGCCTTTGGAGAACGTCCTTTGCGTCAGGTGCAGAGGTCCCTGCGACTCTCATACCTCCTTGGCAGGGGATACCTCTGAGCTGCTGGGGGCAGTGCTTTGTTTCCCTGTGTATTGCCCTGCTCTCGGTCGGAGGGGCCATGGGCCACCCTGAATTCAACCCCATGCTCATAAAACCTCCCTGCCGGCGGAGGGGGCTGGCGAAAGCACTGGCTGAACCCAGCGCTTTGTTTCTGTTGCGCGTAGCGCTGCTGGAAGGGACTTGCTGGAAGATTTTAAAACACCCCTTGCGTTTATATAACCAAACCAAACACCCTTTATAATCTAAATCAGACCCGAGTGGTTTGCAGCGGTGGTTTTTATCTTCAAATAAACACTGCAGTGTGTTTTCCAAAGTTGGGTTCCCTAGTTACTCTCTTCAGATATTTGGAGTTAAATTGCATCTTTTTGTTTGTTTTTCTTTCTTTCTTTAAAGCAGTTGTGAGTCTTCTACTGAGAGATATAATCATAAAAGGCCTTGCAAAAACCCCCATGTGACTAGGCTCGTCGAAACACGTTTTGAAATGGTCCAGGAATGTCTGAAACTTCATGTTGGTCTTTCACAACTTGCAACCCCATCTGGCTGCCTTGCACTTTGAAAACCTGTTCGGAGATGACCCTTTGCCACCATTTGTAAGGAAAGCCCACCCTGACAGCCTGGGCACCTGCCCACAGCTCGTCCCTGGTCCCAACCACAGCCCCCCAAGCATCCTGCCTAGAAATGCTTCGTAGTGCTTTTAGGAAAGCACATTTTGCTTGGTGTGTATGTGGAGGGGGAGAAGTATGGCCTTGGGAGGCAAAAACTTTCCTTGATTAAATGCTGCCAGCTGGGATGCTCTGGGCCAGTCACAGCAGCGGGTATTTTCATCCCTGCACTCTGAGGTCCCTAGGGCTGTGGGCCATGAGAAAGAAAACTGCTGTGGAGCATGTCCAGGAGCATCTCGTTCGCTCCTCTCTCTCTTGATAAAGGGCTGTGGGCATCTTACCCTGTTCATGTGGAGTTTTAAAAGTATGTGTGTGTCTGCTCTGGTTTATTGCTATAAATTTGGCCTGCATTAACAGTGGCTGGCAAAGCCCTGATGCCGTGTATTCCTGTTCCCGTGTTCCTCACTCCAAGCATGGGATTGTGGCTACTGAATTCCCCCCAAGGAAAGAGGGCAGAGGCAGGCAAGGTGTCTCCCAGGGCCAGCGTGTTCCCAAAGCAAGGAGGAGCCTGAGCTTGTGCTTGTTTACCTGCACCAGTTGCATTGTAAATGCCCCTGTGCAATGCCGGCTGCATGTTAGGGGATTAGTGGGATTTGTCTTCCATCAACCACATGGAAAAATACATGTGCAATGTGCAAGGGGAGGGGGACTTACTGTAATTAATGCTCACAGTGTGGGTGGCTGTCCCAAAAACAAGCTCTCCCAAGAGCTGGCCAGGCTGCTAGCAAGCACATATCCCTATGTGGTCTGGGGGAGGCACAGCCCTGGCCAAGCTGTGCACACAAAACTGGGAGAGGCTCATGTGAGGTGCCTCCTAGGCTTAGGAAATGGCAGGTGCTTTTGCCATTATGCAGCTGAGCTTTTGCATCCAAAAGGTCATTTGTCTTGAAGAAAGAGGTTCCCCAGCGGCTGCATCCATCTGCTCAGGATTGTCATGGGGCTCTGCTCCCGTAGTTGCGGATCTGCCCCTCCAAGGGGACTACCTTTGATAAGCATATTGAAAACGGGTGGTAAAAGTGCCACTGCTGTGTCACTCTACCAGTTACCTAAGTTTTGGGGAAGGGTGTAGACCCCTGGATAATTCCTCAAACCCAATACCAGCTTCCAAACCAAGGGTGTCCCAACAGAAAACACCTTCCAACATCCTTCGTGGTCTCCTGGCAAAAGTACAACACAGGGTGGTGATCTGCGCCATTCGTCACAGGGTCTGAAGGTGGCTTCTGTAACAGGTGATTGAGGAGGGAGCATCTTCTTTAATGGGATTTTCTCAACTCCAGTCCCTCTTCAGACAAGCTGCAGCTTTTCAACAAATGTACGGAATATGCCTTCTATACCTGCATCACAAGTATCTAGTGAGGGTAAGTCTCACCTGATGCTTTTTTTTTTTTTTAAGCCATCATAGTATTGTCCCTAGCTTTCTGGGGAGAAAGGTGAAGCCTAATGATACATTGGCATGACAAAATGAGGCACATCTGCTCTGGTCTGACACTCCTTAAATAGCAATGATGCTGTGATAGAGGGCCTATGGATAGAGGCAGGATGTACTTCATCATGTGTAAAGGTAACAGATGTTGTTTTTTCCATGGATGGGGATGCAACAAGTTACAAATATGGAAATATGCCTCACAAATAGTTATTGCACATTGCTTGTGTTAATGCACTGACAGATGAATCCACCGGTCATATCTGTGATGGTGAGGAGGTCCATGGTTATCATGACCCAGCAAATCCTTAAGGTGATGGCTGGTTCGTCACCAAGGGAAAACCTTTTCATCCTTCCAAAGGTTCTCCAGACAACAGTAACAGTCGTAGTCCTGGTCCGGGCAACCACAGGAGGTGGGCATGGGTCTGCAGTGACTTTATTTCCTGAAGTCCAGAGTAATAGCCTGGCGATAGAAAGGCTGAAATGGCATTTGAAAAGACTGTTCCAGTCACCTTTTGCTTCTGCTCCAGGTACGAGGATATCATATTTTCCCAAGCCTACTTCACAGGAGCCTGCTACACCCTTGGGTTTAACTAACCATTGCAGAAGCTGATTAAAAAAAAAAATCCTCCATTGCCGATGTTTTCTTCTCATTGTAACGTGCCTGAACATCCCAGATGAGACGCTTCCACCTGACTCTTGAATTTTACACAGCAGCCCAACCATTTCAGCAACAACTTTCTCTTCTCCTCTCCCATCTCCTTTTACAGAAACAATCTTTTCCAACTTGAAAGTCCAGTTGCTTTTGTCATGAACTTTTTTTCATAGTTCTCCAGGGTGAAAAAAGCTGACAAATGTCTTCATGATCTTTTATTCAGTAATAAGTTCTCTATGCAAATTTCATTGGTAAACATCTAGTCATAAACTTTTTCAAAGGCATCCTTTTATTTTATTTTTTTTTTAAAGAAGAGAAAGGTGTGTTTATTTTATTTTTAAAGCAGCCCGCGATGAATGGCTTTCAAAGCCTTCAGAGAGACTGAGGAGTTCACAACGTCTGGGCTGGTGCGTGCTGCTCTATGAAGTCTGTGATTATAACGCTTTTAAATGACAGCAAGCAAAAACTGTTGTGGGTTGTAAAATATTTTCCCATCTCCGTTTCTAAACGTTGGGGTGAAGCAAACTGCAGTCGCTGCTTTGAGATTTTTAGTGGCAACAAAGCGGTGACCTTATGTATCCAAATGCTTCAAAGCTGAGTTAAAAATTCTGTACTAGAGAGCTGTGATTTTTGAGGTACACGTCCTTGACTCAAAATAACTTTAAAGGCCATGGAAAATCTGTCATATGACTTGTATTTTAGGTGTAAAATGTGGGCATATTTAGACCAGTGCCCATCAAGGATAAGACGTACTTGAGCGGTTGTTAAGTCGGCCGTTGCGCATCCACAGAAAGCTGCTGCAAAGCTGCATTTGAAACAACAGTTCTGCTTTTAAAATGTGCTTTCTGCCAGCTTTTACAAAGAGTAGGAAGCAATTGTTTCCTTGCATGCCAGGCTTGCGTCTGCCTTGCTGTTTCTCAGTCATCACTCCTCCTTCTGCTCCTGCTCCGCTTTCTCCGTCACTTTCAGCTGACGAAGTCCTGGCTTACAGCAACGTTGTGGCCTATCCTAAAGTACACCCCTTAAATCCGGTAGCATTTCACGTCATTTGGCCACCATTACTCAAGTCCTAAAGCTCAACCTATTCTTTCTGCAGGATGTCCTCGTCCTCCCCACCGTGTAAGTTCATTGTCCAACATCTTGTGTTGATGCCATAAATAAATATTATATCCTGCGCATGGAGGAACTCCACAGCAGCCCTCCCTTCAGCTGCCTTTCCCTCTCTCACCATCCTGCCCTTGCTGCTCTTTGGACACCCTGGTTGTCTTCTGACTTGGCAGATTTCTTGGAGATATTTGCTGCCAGGGGCACGCATCAGTTCCTTCAGAGATACCAGCCCTCTTTTTACCTTCCCACCTGTCCCAGTGCCTTCCTTGAACTCAAGTTTACTAAATGCTTCTTGACGTTACAGCTATCAAAACATGGATGGCAGTAACTTCCGTTTCCTGACCCTCTTTCTCATAACCCATTCTGCCTTTGAAGTCAACAGCGCTGTCCTTGTGAAAGTCGAGGCTTCACACTGATTTAGCAAATTGATTCAGCTCTTCAGCCTTACTGGCCTATCTTTACTCCCATTTGCCTCCACAAGGCACCCCTTTCTTCTTTCATTGTTCTCCCTTTTGCATAAGGATTTTTCCATGACCCCATCATACTCCTTTTCCTTTCCATTCCTCAGGTTGCAGCCCCTTCTCTGGCAGCCAGCACGTACACCCGCTCTGTCATGGATCCCCACTCGCATGGATGTGCTTTTCCACAGTGCTTGTGCAAGTGGTTGGTGGCCTTTCCGCTTTCTGTCCTGACTACTTCTTACCTCCTCTTCCTCCTCCTAGTGAGCCCAGAAACACCTTCCTCTACCCCTGGCACGCTGTAGCTGTCCCCACGGGGATGGGTAAGGAGGCAGCTAGCTGGTCTCTGCTCCAGGGTGGCCCATTCAGGATGGATGTGGAAACCTTGCAGAATCATTTAGGTTGGAAAAGACCTTTAAGATCGTCATGTTCAACCAGTAACCTAACACTGCCAAGTCCACCACTAAACCATGGCCCTAAGCACCACAGCTACACCGCTTTTAAATACCTCCAGGGATAGGGACTTGGACTGCTTCAACATGCTCCCACCAGCCTTGGGAACAAATACTGAGTGATGAACATCTCCCACCAACGCCCTCTGTTCCACGTGGTTGTGGAGTCTCAGGCTCAGACTGAAGTCCTCGTCTCTAAGGTCTTGCCATGAGCAAGGGTTTCCCTTGACTGTGAGGATCCGGAGACAGGGATATCCTGTCCTTGCCTGGCAGCAGAGCACTTAGCAGCCAGGGAGACAAATCCCAGACCCCTGCCATGACAAGAGACCACTTTAAAAGGAAGGTGGTGGCCTGTCTTTCTGCCTTTTATA
Source organism: Egretta garzetta (assembly GCF_000687185.1). Classification (NCBI taxonomy): domain Eukaryota; kingdom Metazoa; phylum Chordata; class Aves; order Pelecaniformes; family Ardeidae; genus Egretta; species Egretta garzetta. The sequence continues at coordinate 1,338,317 of NW_009259718.1, read as the reverse complement.
AGGAAAACCCTTCAGATGCCGCAGCTAGAGCCAGAAACAAGGGATGCTTCTGTTGTGCACTGTGTGTGTGTTAGATCTGCATTAATAGAAAGGGGTTTGTTTTTGTTTTTATTCTCTATTGTTAGAAAGAAAAACATCTTCGCTGTGCCAGGTAGAAGAAAGAACATGGTGAATAACTGAGGTGAGATCATTCTATGACTTCATGAGTAGTCATGAACAGCTACAATTGAAGGAAACTATCATTTACCACCTGTTATTTAAGCAGACGGGCACAGCTGAAACTCGGCTCCACTGCAGACTTTATTGTTTCCCTGTCAAATCCCAAGAGGCTGAGATACCTCCCAGGAGACCACTAATGGCCGCTGGGGTTGGGTGTTGCTGGCAGCACTAAGTGAACCTTAAAAGGTTTGGTGGTTCAGATTAGCATCAAAGAGGCTGAAATGCTTCCCCTGGGTTCCAGGTCATGCTAAACCTTTAATAAAAATCTTACACTGAGACTCGGTATGAAAGGAAGGAGCGGGCAGGCTTATTGACTGCATCTGGCATGACCAGTCCCTTACCTAAAATTAGCTAAACTCCTGGTATCCTGTGTCAGCATGCACTTGGTCCTGGGCAAACTCAGCTGGTCCCTCGGGAGCTCAGCCCTCCGCAGTCTTTTCTGAAGCGTGGCACCCAGGCACGGGCTTTCACTGAAGCACCAGCTAACCCTGGAGGACATTAGCCATTCCCTCGCCAAAAATGGGGACCGAAGAAAACCAGGTTTCCAATGGAAAATATGAGTAGGAAAAAAAAACAACAAGCAGAAAACTACTTGGTTCTTCAGGTTTTTTTCCCCATTTTCTATATTGTGGCATAGAAAACACATTCGGTGGGCAGCGCAGTCGAGGATGCCCTGTCTTCCCACCAGCAGACCCTCTGTTTTGCCATGAGGTGCGAGTCTGCCCGACGCCATCCCTGTGAGAGGGATTCACCCATGTCTGATGAAAGCTGCGCACGTGCTCCTTCCCCGCGCTGGAGTGGGAGAGGGAATGATTCACCTGGTTTCTCTCCCCCTCTCCAGCCACTAGAACTTGTAGAAACTTAATAGCTTTGAGACTCCCAGATCACAGTGAAATTTGTTGCAATTTGCCAGGTAGTTTAAAAATTGTTGGTGAAGAGAGGACACTGGACAGGCAAACACGTGCACTGCATATGCCCCGTCCCCTTTAGGATATTACTGTCTAAAAATGGGAATGGTCCTAACTGGTTGGAAAGGATCCCACCAAAGGTGAGGCAAGCGTTGGGACTGAATCTGCATGAACACCCTTGTTCGCCACAGCCAGATAGGTGCTTGATGCCTCTTCCACCGGAAGGCTTGGTCACGGCCTCCCTCGATTGCCTTACGCACTGCAGTGTAGGGTCAGTCTGCTGCTTTCTCAGAAACCCCACCCTGGCTCCCTTTTGCTTGACACAGAACCTAATTCATAACCTTGTGTTTTCCCCTTGATGCCATCCCAAAAAAACAGTAATTAGAAAGTGTGTGGGAAACCAACTTAGAAAAGGCTGGCAACCTCTCTCCCACATCCGACAGAGGATTCACTCCATCCAGCCGCCCTGCCCCGTCTGCAGGCGGGCTGATCCCCATCCAGCATTGCCACTGGTGGGATGCAGAAAGTCTTCACAGCGGGTTTTCAACACCCCCGTGGATCTGCTTCGTGGCTGGAGCAGAAAGGATCAAGGAGAGTTGAAGCAGACCAGCCTTTCCACTGGCAGTGAGCACCAGCTCCTTTCTTGCAAGGAACGAGCCTAACGGTGGCTGGAAGGAGATCATGTCTCAGGCCCAAGCCTTCCGTGACTTTCTGACCTGACCCCCTGCCAGGTGAATCTCGGATTAACCTTATTTTGCATAAGAGACAGGCAGGATGAGTAGGGTGTTGCTAGCAAACCAGTTTTCATGGGTGGGAGTGAGCTGCTAAGCACGGTGGAAACCACACTGGAGCTGACGTTCCTGCCCTAGACATGCTCTAAGTGCCACAGCTTTTGCTTACGAGGGGATGTAAGACATCAGGAAAAATTTCTTCACAGAAAGGGTTGTCAGGCTCTGGAATGGGCTGCCCAGGGAGGTGGTTGAGTCCCCATCCCTGGAGGTATTTAAAAGAAGGATAGATGAGGTGCTTAGGGACATGGTTTAGTGGTGGGATGGCAGGGTTAGGTTAACGGTTGGACTTGATGATCTTAAAGGTCTTTTCCAATGTAGACGATTCTATGATTCTATGTGGGTGTCATGCCACTAGTAGGTGCTTTTCTTCCACCGTATTCTTAAAGTCTTTCCTTGGATTCCTCTGGTTCTACCCGCTTCTTCCTGTCCTCACCTGGGTCACTCCTCAGATCTTGGCTTGTCCACCTAGCAACAGTGGGGTTCACATCAACCACACAAAGATTGTAAGATTGTCTTTCTGAGAGATTATTTCAAATCTGGGAAGATGCAGGGCCATGTGTTACAAAGAAAAGGGGTTTGGGTTTTTTTTCCCTTGCCCTGGATGGAGCGGCATTAGCTGGCCTAATAATTTGTTGAGGCAGGTGTGAGTTACAAAGTCATCCTAAAGCAGTTCACGGAAGCATGGAAAACAGGCTTGAAAGGGGACGTGACCTGGTCCATGCTGCTGTCCTCAGCTACACCTCACTTCTCCTGGCAGAGATCTAGCCACCTGGATGGATGGTCATCCAGCGTATATGGGGAGGAATGGAGCGAGCAGAGGGAGCCTCCCTGAGTGCAGCTGTGGCTCAATTCGCAAGAGTGGCCCACACACATCCCTGGTTGCCTTAAGGAGGGAAGCAATTCTAATGGGCAGCTTCTGTTGAGGAGGAGGAAGAGGAGTTAAGAAGATACCATTCAGGAAGGGCCACAAAGCCAACAGGGTGGTATGGGAATAGCAAGAGATTATTCAAGATTTCAGGAACCTCAGAAAAGCAGAAGAAAGTCCAAGCAGTCATCTTGGAGGTCCTGGGTGTTTGCTGAGAGGCTGCGTTGTGTGGGGCACTCAGCCCTGGTCCATGGGGACGGAGAGGTGCTGCAGGACACCTGTCTGTCCAAAGCCCAGCTCCCAGCCTCTCGGCCTGGAAATGGGCTGGAAAAGGCAGGATGTTTTCAAGGAACCCCGCAAATAGAATCTTCAAATGGGCAAAGGCTTCAACAATTTAAACTCAAGGGATCACGGACTAAGCGGGTATGTGAAAAGAAGAAAATAATCAATAGCTTAAATTCCAGACTAAGAAACTTCATTGATAAGAAGGAAAAGTTTCACTTTTAAGAATGAATTGGACAAAACTGGTATGGCCTAAGTGTGGCCAGATGCTTTCTTTAAGGGCGCTGTTACAACTGCTGGCTACCACATGCTGGGAAAGGAGGTAGCGAGTGAAAGAGATAAGGGTGGTGCTTTATGCTGATGGGAACATTACCTGTTCTAGAATGAGGGGTAACTGGGAGCAGACGCGCTAATTAGTAAAGCCCAAGAGGGAGTACTCTGTGCACGCCTGTGTGTATAACTGACGGCCTCATCAAACGAGACCCAGGATGGATGTCTCTCTACAGGCTTATTTGCAATGTGTGAAAAGAAAACTGTATTTGCATAGAGAATTTAATTCTAGGACACATCTGTGGAGATTGCCTGCAGGCCACAGCCAAGTCTCATGAGAGTTTCTAAGTGTGCTGGATGATAATTTCCCAGCAGAGGATGTATCCATCCAGCACATGCCATCTCCCTTTCAGATTCACGGTGATGGGTAAAGAAGAATTTGTCGCTGAGCTCCCAGCAGTTAGTTGCCTCATTACAATCAACGTGAGCCAAGTCAGGACAATCACAGGTAGTCGTATATGATTTTCATGGAGACTCATTTTCCCCAAACTGAAGAAAACACAAATTGCAGTTTGTCCTGAAAAGAACTTGGACAAATTTAGTGAAGTTTGACTGAAAAGTGAGTTGCTTGAGAAGAGTTAAGCAGATGATCCAAAGCCATGGTTAAAACAGAGGCCGGTCTTGATGTTGCTCTGTGCAACGCCCCAGTTGAATGTGGCTGAATGTCCATCCTGAGGCTGGACAACGTGTATGTGTTAAATGGGCTGAAACTCTGCTACTTGCCAGACCCCAGAAGAGAGGTGTTACTGCTAGTGACTGGCAAGCAGGGGGTCTCATTCCACAAAAATCACCTCCAAGACCACTTTTTTCAACAGTAAACTTGAAGTAAATATAAAATCATCGTATGCATCTTGGGCCATACCTCCAAAAGGAGGTGCTGTGTCTCAGGTGGCCACAATTCCCAAGAAGGATCCAGCGAGCATAATGCGTAAATAGCTCCGCGCAGGTGCTGGGGATGAAGAAGCAGAGGAGCAGTGAAGAGGTCTGAGCAGGTGGATTATCCTTCCTGATGGGCAGTGCTGCGATGGACACTGAACCCTGCTGGGCAGCTCTGCATTCCAACTTTTCAACAAGATGTTTAAAAAGAGTGGGGACTGAGCCAAGCTGAGACGTGGAAAACAGCTGGAGAAAACCGCATCCCGCCTCCCCCCACAATTTCAACCGAGCTCAGCTTTTGCTTTCCCTTCCTAGGACCCAGCCTCAGGCTGAGCCACGATGCTGCCAGGCTCCAAGTTGTACCCTGGCGTGGAGCAACGTGTTCCCAGCATGGGGTTACTGACTGCTCTTGAGGCACAGCCAGGATCCTTTGGGATGAAAGGGGCCTCGTCCCCACAGAGGTAATAACACAACTCACCTTAGCTATGGGCTTTCTGCCCTCACCCGTGCGCCTCTGGACTCCTGTTCCTGCCTGCCCAGCAGCACAAATCCTTCCTTGGTGCGTACCTGTAGCGTAGCACACGCTTTTCTAGCTCTGGACAAAACACCTGGGCATTTTCTTGGTGTCCCTAACATCCTGGCTGCAGCTGCGTGTTGTTTGACAACACCAAGTGACAACGGGAGGGACGATGCCCCAGCCCTCGGAGGGCTGCAGAGCTCACTGGCATGAGGTCGTGGTCCTGCTTCTGCTGGGTGAGGAATAGGAGGTGATGCACACGCACGCAGCTCTAACAGTTGCCGCGGAAATGTCAGTGCTCCCAAAGCTTTGATTATTTTATTTTTTTTGAGAGCTAAACCCAGGAGCAAAACTGAAGCATGGACAAAGTGGCGATTTCTTGTTATCTCTGTTTACAAGGAGCTTAGTAATAAGCATGAGTCAGTGGGGCAACACAAGCACTCTCTGTTGGCATTGGGAGGAACCAGAAATAAGGCACTTAGAGCTCCTGTTTCTGTGTGAACAGCCAGGTTCCTGCTCCTCTCCCCTCCCTCCCTGCTGTGAGACATTTTGGGTTATGATCCTGGTTTTACAGAAGTAGAGACTAAATTGGTAAGTCCAGTTTAAGAGCCTGCGTGTTTTAAAAGAGAATCAGGTTTCCAAAGATACTGAGATATGGGGGACCTTCATCACAGCCACTGTCAGCTGCAGACGCTCTGTGCCTCTGCAAATTGAGGTGCTGCTTCCAGTGCCAAAATACACATTTAACCCATGTTACCGCCTCCAGCTTTCAGACTGCTGGCCACCAGGGCTGGACCTTGGTCTCTCAAGGCTTTCCAAGGGGCTTTTTCATTCTCCTTTGAACATGGCAGCAAGAAGGCTCCTAGCTCCTTCACCTGCTCCAGACATGACCCTCTGCCCCACCAGCAGCTCCAGGTCCAGGACTGACCCCCAACACCTCTGCCTTCGTCACCCAGGCTAGAAAACCCTTTCCAGAGGGCGATGTGTTAGATCCCCTGGGGAAGGGCGCATCCCTCCATTTTTCCTTGGAAGAGGATGGGAAAAGGGAGCGGAGCGGTCCTACTGCAGCTTCCCCACTTTTTCATCCGGGACATCAGTCAAATCTAGTAAAAGAGGGTGGGAGCTGCTGCCAGAACCGGTGGCCACAAACTGGATGCTTTTACCGGGCCAGGGAGCTAACGGGCCCGTGTGTTTAGGCCAGCGCCACGTGGCACAGCTTGCCTAACAGGGCTGGGCAAACCTCTCCGCTCCCGTTCAGACCAAGGCTGGTCCATGGCTCTGCGGGTTTGGGAACGGGCAGGAGTGAAAAATGAGCACCGTTCACGCCAAGGCCTGGCAGAGTCAGGTAGTGAGGTAAACAGAAGCGTAGAAAGAGAGAAAACCTGCACAGCCATGTGCCTTTCTGCAGACAACTCTTCCCAGTCGTGCCTGGCACTTTGCTGCAGGTTGGGAGAGAAACCTTGGTGCTTACAGGAGGGCAGAGCCTTTGGCTTTCGGAGCTGGGGAAGAAAACCCAGCAAAACTGAGCGATGCCTTGCAGGGAGAAAGCAAGAAGCTAATGAGGGCATTGGGGCTGTGGGAGGCAGGAGAGGGAAACGGGCGGCATGGGGATGCTGTGAGAGGTGGTGGGTCTGTCCGCATGACACTGAGTGTTGCTCGCGCAGACATACCTATCGCAGTAGTCACGTTGGCTACCACTAGCCATGGGGCTGCACAAGCAGGTCACGGAGCGTAAGGCTGGCCACCCTCCCATTTACTCACCTTCTCTGGCCGGTTTGGCCACAGACGTGGGGTTTTTGTGCTGCCTCAGCTGCAGGCAGCGCCCAAGCGAGACCAGGCCCTGTCCCCACCTGCAGCAGTGGGGCAGG
>NW_009259718.1:1326584-1330653 GCF_000687185.1 Egretta garzetta | reverse complement strand
GGGGGGAGAAAGGTTGCGACCAACCCCACGGAGCGACCTGGCCTCTTGGGGGAGACGGAGAGGGGGGACCTATGTGCTCTTTCAGTGCTGGACTCATGGTCCTGCCGCCTGCTTGCTGGGGGTGAGAGCCCCCTGGGAAGCGCTCCAGGATCCAGCGCGTTTGCTCCTCTCGGCTGCCGGAGTGCAGCACCTCGGGGGCTCGGGCACCTCTTTGGGGAGGGCGGCTCATGGGGCCCTCACCCAGACCTGGATTTTCCGCTGCCCCACAGGTGCTCGGCAGCCTGAGATGGGCAGGGAGGAGGCCAAGGAAACTGGATCCCTGGTAACCAGGAGCTGTCGGGGTTGAGTTGCAGCTGATGGCATTTCTTAATGCGTCCTTCATGTATCTGCCCCATCGCCTCACCCGCCTGGTGCCAGGGCACTGCGTACCCCTCTCTTGTTGCAGACCCCTGCACTTGCACAGTTTACAAGTGGCGCTTTCCACTCAGATTCGGTTGCGCCTCCAGTTTTGGAGCTGTACCCCTCAACTCCTGAGCGAGCCTCTCCACTGTCTGCAGAGAGCCCTGGCCAGCGGACCTCGGGGGAACTTTGGTGTGCCCCTGTCCCTTGGCAGGGGGGTCGCTTTGCCCAGCAAAGGGCCAAGAAGCCTGAGCAAGGAACCACTGGGTGCAGCTCGGCAGCCTGCGGTACCCGGGAGGTGAGATAGATGAGCCACGGACATCTCCAGCTTTCAGGGTCTCCAATTAAATCTGGCTCCTAGGGGGAAATATTCCCTCTTGCTCGGTCAGTAGGGGCAAGGTGGAAGAGCTGTGGTGTTCTGTTCTGCCTCCTCTTTCAGGGACGCCATGTGTCAATTGCTTTCCAAAATCTTGCCAATTTTAAAAGAAAAAAAGAAAAAAGATGCCGAGCTTGTTAGGGATGTCCCCACGTTTGCGGCTGTCTGGCTTTGCAACCTGGCCATCCTAGCCGTGCTTGTGAAAGCCCAAGCTGGTGCTGCGAAGGCGGTGAGGGGCCGGTGTCTGATTGCATGACCTGTGCCTTTCTGCCAGCTTGTGAAACGGAGAGCTCTTCAGCGCATAGGCTCGATCTGAAATGTAGCTTTATGAAAATATCCCCTCTGCGGCCTCTTCCTCCTCTGCTCAGCAGCGTACAACTTCAGCGGGGGTGAGCCTCTGATTCTTAATTAAGTCATACACGCCTCAACCGCAAGGTAGATCTCTCTCGTAAATCAAAATACTAAATCATCAGGCTTTTTTACCTCTTATTCATGGCGGCTCTCTAAAGATGGCACAGTTAAGAGAGGAAAAAAATGGCAGGCTACACCTTCCTGTAAAGCTATTTAGCCCGTTGCAGTTTGTCAGGCTGGTGCAAACACCCTGAAGGCAGAGGGAGCTGATGGTGCGAAGGATGCTGGAGCTGCCAGCAGTGCTCGGGGCTGAGCCTCGGAGCAGCCTATCGGGCTGCGTGCACAAAGTGGGAAGCAGTGGCATTTGATAGGAATGGCCTGGGAAAAGGCAGTTTTTTGAAGGAGGGAAGCAGGAGAGGACCGTATAGGCAACAGAGGCACTGTGGATAGGCAAGGACCCCAGGCTCTGAGCACTGAGACCTGTCGATGCTGCGCTGGGACACTGCCACGGTGCCCTGAGTCAGTGGCACAGCCACAACGGGGTGTCCTGCAGCATCCTTGCCCTGTGGCAAGGTGCCAGCTTCCGTGGGGCAGGGATGCAGGAGTGATCCCTGGCAGGGATCCCGGGCTTGACCAGCCCCATGGATGGGGTCTCACTGCTTGCCCTGTAGTGGCTGCCCGGGATGCAGGGTCAGCAAGATGCAAAGCAGATGCTTGGGGATTTTTGCATGCCTCCAGTGTTTCTTCTCCTGGGGTGCACCAGGCAGCCTGGCGGGCAGGAGCCATCTTTCTGTAGGCTCAGGGCACGGTGGCCACACAGGCTGGTCCTGCAACCAGCCAGGGTTGTTTCCGATGAAGGTGCGGTTCAGAGTGGAAATGACCATGCATTTTTGGAGGGGCGGCCCCTACCACCCCACTTTCATTCGCCATGTGCTCTGGTGCTTGAGACAGGGATCCTCCTGGCCTGGGGCTTGAGGACAAATGGGGAGGTTGCCCCATAGAGGTAGAACAGCACCTACGGGTGCAGTCTCCCACTAATAAATGGTTATGAAATAATGAAACCCTGAGATTTTGCCCAAAGTGGTGGAAAACCTCTGCTTGGCCTCATTGTTCATGCAGCATGGCTGCTGGGGCATTATGCACTGCAACCTCCAGCTGGGAGGCAGAGGCTTAAGCATGGGAAAGGGCTGAGGAGCAGCACCACATCTTGGAGCTGTGCTTGGGGCATGTCCCCTGCCCTGTTTCTGGTGGAGGAGCTGCGCCCGCCTTAGCCCCGAGTGGTGAGGCTGCTGTCTTGCAGCAGGGATCCCGCTGCCGCCCTCTCATTCCCTGCAGAAAGGTGGGCTTCCACCTGGGGGTACCAACGGTGCCACTTAAATTCGGTGGGAAGGAGCTTTCCGAGGCATTTCAGGCTGTTTCCCACTGTGGCTGGGCACTGTGCAGGGAGCCCTGCTGAGCCGCCTGGTGCAAGCGGGGATGAGCTCAGCATGATGGGAGGTGGGGTCCCAACCCCTGGGCTCCCAGCTGCTTCAGGGAGGCGGAAACCTGGGGGTTTACACTAATTTTATCCACGTGCTGCTTAGCCGCTGCTACAGCCGGGCACGTGGGAGGGCCCGGGTCTTTGTGTGGCACAAGATTGCTCAGTGGCAGCTCCAGGCATTCGGCTCGCCTCCCTGCCAGCTCTGGTCACGTTGGTCTCATCTGCGACAAGCTCCCCAGGGCTCTCAGTATTTCCTCCCAGTTTTCCTTCCTTTGAGCATTTCCAATCTAGTCTGTCTCCATTTATCACATGCCTATCACTGTATAGGCAATTAGAGAGTTAAAATCCTTATCAGCTCCCAGGTGGGAGATTGGCGAGTCTGCTCCTTGCAGGACCACGTGGTGGTTCAAAAATGTCGTGACTTTATTTGCATGGAGGTTTCTTTATATTCAAAACATAAACCACAGAACTGAAAAGACGTGGGCGGGTATTTAACCTGCATTTAAAAAGTTAAAGAGCCTAGACGCAGAGCCTGGTCCCATCCTCCAGAGCTGAGGGACCTACAGCGGAGGCGATCGGTAAGATTGCCTTCGCGACTGTGGGAGATGCCATCAGAAACGGATAGGAGGCTTCAAAATTGCAACTAGCTTCAGTCAACAAGGAATTTCAGGTTTCGGAGTTGCCCAGCGAGCTCCCTGTGCGTTGGGAGGCAGAAGCAGCTTGTCCTGCATCTCCTGCCTTTGGGTGTAGCAAGGTCCTGCAGCTCCTGGGGGTTATCACCCATACCCTGGGCATGGGTCACAGAGCCAGAGCGTAGCTGGGGACGTTGCCTGGGTGGGAAGATCGCCTGGTTTGGGCCCTGCGGCATGACCCATCGCGCGGCTGTGCAGGGAACTAGCTGTCTGTCTGCTGGGGATGGAGGCATCAGAGAGGCCTGGAGGTGCCTCTGGAAATCCCAGGGGCAAGAGCACGGCGTGGTCCCTGAAAAGTAGGGTGATAGCTTTGCTGCTCCCTGCCGTTCCTGGGGATTGAAGCTTTGTAACCCAGGTTTTAGGATTATGTGATGAGCAGCGTTTCTTGGTTTTCTTTCTTTTTCCTTTTGTGTTTGCAGGGGAAAGTTTTAAATGTAAATTAAAAACAAGCTTCAGGTACGCCGTGTGTTTTAACTCACGATTTTTAACTAGCTCCATTGCGGGGGTGTTGCAGTAAGTCTAGCTTGTGATTTTTTTGATCCCCTTGGGGTTGGCAATATTGCAGGTTTCTCAGGTCAAACAAGAAGGGATCTTGTTGGACGAGAAGAGCAGAAGGGAAGAGCAGGAGCCTGTCTTAGAAGTGCCACCATTTTCTGAATTGCAAAACCCCATCTCCTGTCGTTCGTCTCACCGGAACAGTTATCCAGACGACTTGCCTTTTTAAGCGTGCATCCTGCCTAGCTTGGGCTGCTCACCCCCCCAGCAGACCTC
>NW_009259718.1:1319871-1326487 GCF_000687185.1 Egretta garzetta | reverse complement strand
CGCATCGCTCCTTCCCCCCTGGTTGTTCTCTGTCTCTCTGGTCTGCAGCAACACCACCATCTTTCCAAGAGGTTCTTCCCAACAGATGTGCTTCTCCAGATGTGCTCTGCTCTTCCCTTGCAGAGGTGTACATGCACCTTTTCTCGCTCAGGGCTGATGTGACCAGACAGGGTTGCAGGGCTCATGAAATCCGGCAGATTTCTGAGTGCAGTTGTTCTGTTGTCTACAGTTTGACAGCTTCAGCTTTCTACCTTTTGGTTCACCGAGCCGTGACATCGCCTTATTCTTTGGGAAGAAGTCTCTCTTTCAATGCTAGATCAAAAGGAGCTGTTTGGGGTGAAATGTTCATTCTGCCTGCTCTGGGCCCATACATGCTGCATCAATTTTTCAGCTTTAAGTTTTTTTCCTCTGCTTTCTCAAAAGAAAGGTTTTGAAGGAAAGAAGAAACTTTGAGAGAGTCAAGATGCACATTTAGACATCACCAACTGCATCTTTTTTGAGGGATATTTATGCATTAGCCTACAGCGGCTCAGCATTGGTAGATAAGTAATCTTGGGTTTTGAAGGATCTAAAGAAAGAGGTTTTCCAGCCCTGAAGATCAACCTTTGAGATGACCGCAAATTGCTTTTATCCGAACCTTGTTTTTAACAGCCAGTGCTTCCCTTTTACCTTAGAAGATGACGGTGTGAATATCTTTCATGTGGTCCAGCCACTTGTTTCCTATCAGCTTCAGGCTTGTTGGGTCATGTCCACGCACACACAGATGCTCAGCCATGGCCAAATACTAGCCAGTGTGACCCAACCAGCTGGCAGATGTAACACCACAGAGACCAAGGGCGGCAAGGTGTGGGAGCAGGGCAAGCAGAGCCAGCGGGCTGAGCAAGGGCTTTGCTTCACCTGACGCTGTCACTGCTTCCACGGGGTGCGTGGGCTGTCAGAAACTGCTCCCATGGTGTTCCCGCACGTCTGTTCTTTGAAAATTAAATGACAGTAAGCTCCACTTGCAGTCGGCATCGCTCCCTGGCTTCCCTTTTCCCTCTGTAAAGTTCAGGCTAACAGGAGCACGAGGAGGTGTTTGTGCCCTCAGCCTTTCCCTTCCTCTTTCTAGGAGCTGAGTTTTCTCCTGAAATTACCCAAATGGGAGCCTAATGTTTCTGGAGTGACAAACACAGAAAATATGAGCTAACTCCTTTTGGGTGATGGCAGGATGGAGAGCAGCCCTGTGCAGAAGGTCTTGGGGATATGGGTGGATGAAAATTGGACGTGAGCCGTTCTAGAGGAGGGCCACAAAAATGATCAGAAGGCTGGAGCACCTCTCCTGTGAGGAAAGCCCGAGAGAGTTGGGGTTGTTCAGCCTGAAGAAGAGAAGGCTGCAGGGAGACCTGATTGCAGCCTTTCAGTACTTAAAGGGGGCTTGTAAGAAAGCCAGAGAAAGGCTTTTTCGCAAGGCCTGTAGTGACAGGACAAGAGGTGACAGTTTTAAATGGAAAGAGGGTAGATTTGGGGTGGACATGCGGAAGAAATTTTTTATGATGAGGGTGGTGAAACAGGGGAACAAGTTGCCCAGGAAAGTTGTGGATGCCTCATCCCTGCAAGCTTTTGAGGTCTGGTTGGATGGGGATTTGAGCAACCCGACCTAATGAAAGATGTCCTTGTCCATGGGAGGGGGCTTGAGCTAAATAGTCTTTGCCAGTCCCTTCCAACCCAAACCATTCTGTGATTCTGCTCCAGAAGTGATCCACCAGTATTGTTGGGCATTTTGGCCTTAAAAAAAAAAAACAAAAAAACCAAAATACCAAAAAAACCCACAAGTCTCTGCCCACAAGAGACCCTCCCATTTTAAGGATGTGTTTGCTGTCTGTCCCCCCAGCCTTTGCCCAACCTCACCCTGAAGGGCAGTGACACCCCACTCCCCTGCAGCACCGGAACCCCTCGGATGCTCTCCTGGCCATGGAGCAGCGTTCCTGCCGGCTCCCAGGAGAGGCAGGAGCCTGGCTGGAAATGCCTGTTGCCTTTCGGGCGACAACCACACTAGAGCTTGCTTTGTTGCATACTAATGAGCGCTAATTGGCTTTGGCTTGTTATCAGCATGGTGTGGGAGCCTTTTGTGGAATAGTGGGGGCAGGGGGGGCTGGGGAGACCCCAAAGGGGCTCCTGCCCTTCACCAAGGGATGGCTTCCCAGGGGGATGGGGCTGAACTGATGCTCCTTGTGGAAACGTCTGCATTTGTGAGCCTTGGGAGGGCTGTGCCGGCTGGCCTTGTGCCAGCCTTGGTAGTGGTCCACCTGGCAGGTGAGCCCCCCCCCTAACATGGCAGGAGGCTACAGGGAGTTACAGGAAGACCCCTTGTGTCCTTAAACCCACCTGGGGGCATGGGGAGGAGTCGAGCCCTTTGGGAGGCTGGGCAGCGCTCGCCTGGAGGTCTTCTCGGCGTCAAAGCTTCAGTGCTACTGATGGGGGTTCCCACCCCCATCCCCGGGCACTGCACGTAGCCCCTCCATGCACTGTCTCATTCACTAGTGTTAGCCCCAAACCGTTCACCTGGAGCCCGTCCCCTCCTCTCCACTGCCCTTCTACCATTGCTGCAATACCTGGTGTTCGCTGCTGGCAGCTGGGCGTCTCCTGCAACCGTACCCCTTGTCTGATCACTCAGCCTGAGCGATGGAGAGCATGGAAACCTCCAGAGGGTGGCCCTGCTGTGGGGGGAAGACGCCACCGGGGTCTGCTACAAGCTCTAGAGAGAGGGGGAGGCTCGATGGAGCCGGCTTGCACCAGCGCTCTTGAAAAAAATTCTCTCGTCATGCGTGTGAAATGGTGAGTCCGGCTAACGTGTGACACTGTGTTTGTAGGGCGCGGTGAGCTGATCTCGCGCGGGGGCAGTCCCGGCGCAGGCAGGACGGTGTCCGGACCCACGGTATGTCGGGGCCTTCTGCCAGCAGGAGAGTTGCGGTTGTTCCTTCAGAGGTGGCTCTGCTGATTTTTGGACGAGTGGCCCGCTGACCCCTGATGTTTTTGGGCTGGGACTTGTAAGCGACTTCTCTAAAGCTGAAAATCCATTTACATGAGCTGAGAACGATGCCCATAGCTTTTCTGGCGTTTGAATCCTGATTATCCCCCCCACGAAGAACCAGGTCCTGGTGACCACACTTCGTTTTAAATTTGTTCTTTCTCTGCTCACGTAATGACGGGAGTTTTTCCAAAGAAAGGACTTGTGAGGAGAGGGGATCAGCGTGTCAGGAGTAGCGGCGGGGAAGGATGGAGAACCGGCCAGGCGCAGGGTGTGAGCACAGGGGATGCTCAGCCAGGGAGCAGCCCCGAGGAGGACAATATGGACAATTTTTTTTTCCTCCACCTGTTGTTAGGAGCAAATAGGGAGTGAGCTATTGCGCTTCCTCCCCAGCTGCTAACGACGGGAGACTTGCTTATGGTCGTGCGCTGGAAGCTAATTAAAACCGGTGACAATGGTAATTGAGTAAGGATGCTTGAGGATAAGTATGACCTCATGTCTAAAATGGTAATGAGGCCTATTAAAATCCCCACCAAAAAGAGAAAGGAAAGAGGGAACAGAGGCAAAGGTGGTGCGAGGGGAACGGGCGCAGGCGGGGACAATACCTGGCAGCCAGAGCGCCGGGAGGGATGAGGAGTACCGAGGTGCCGGGCTTTTAAATCTCCTTAATAAACAGCCCACGCCTCAGCTGGCCGGGCTGCCGCTCGGGCCGAGCCAGCCAAAACGCTTCGGTACACGTGTCATGCAAGTGCGTGCCTCCCCTGCTCACCCAGGTCGGGGGTTAGGTCCCATTAGGCGATGGCAACACTTAGCGCTGTTTGTTGTTGTCTTCGCTTGCTGGTTCTTTGCTGGAAGATGGGACTGTGCCAGGAAACCGGCAGTGGCTGCCGGGGCAGTGGGGGGCTGCAAAGATATGCCCTGAAATTGCACCGGTGTGGGAAAATGCATTAGGAGAGGAAAGCTGCGGCGAGCTCGGGGTGCCATGCTCCAGCTCGGACCAGCACGGCACCCGGTTTCTGCTCTGCAACAGGGGTGTAGGGGTTGGGGACTGCCAGTGACCCCGGCATGTGTTGGTTTGCAGGGTGGCGTAGCAGGTCTCAGGATGCCACCGCGCTCTGCGGGGACCCACACCTTGTGCTGACTCGCCTTGCCACCAGGAACACCCCAGGGGCCGCCGGGAGGTGGGCGCTCCCCATCCTGGCTGTGGATGTGCACTGGATCACTTTGGGTAAGCTCAGCCTTGGGCTGCTGGACCCCTTCCCTATGCCCCACTGACAGGGGGGAGATGTGGTGTATGCCAAAGGCTTCTCGCCGGAGAAAACCAACCCTTATCCGTCTGGCAGGGGCAAAGGTACGGCTGGATGACGGCTGAGGATGTGCTATGGAGCTGGGATTCAACTGCTCTGAGCTCTGTGATGGCAGCTCCCGTTTTGGCAGCCAGGAGCAGCAGCAGCGGGCACTGCAGGAGCTCTGCACGGTCACAGTGGTACGTATGGAGGTGGGGAGCGCTCTGGGGCGTGAGGTTTGCTCCGCAGAGGTGGATTTGGGTGGAGGGATGGAGAGGGGGGGCACAGGGGCGCAGCCACCAAGCAATCCTGATTCAGCTGGAGGCTGTGTGCTGTCACCTCCTGGGATGGGCCTCCAAGACAAGCCCTGCCTAGATGACACCCAGCAGCTGGGCAGAAGGTGAGGAAGCAGCCACGACAGCCAAGTCGTGTCAAGCAGCCCTCCCATGTGTCAGCCGTCATGACAGTGGCGTAGGAGTTGCCTGGGATGGCTTCCTTTGCCCTTGACCTTCCCCATCCCCTGGAACTTCAAAGTGCTTTTCAAATATGAATAGAGCAGGATTTAATTAAAAGTCCTCATCTGTAATAAATGGTACCTTCCCCCCCGCCAACTAAGCCAGTAGAAATGACACCGGGATGCACTCAGTTGCAGCTGGCTCCACGTGAGGCGGCTGGATGGACCAGCAGGGCTTGGCCTGCTCGGCTCTCCACCACATCCTGCATGACCACGGGCCTTTAATTAGAAGACCGTAAGCTGCTTGGCTCCTCTGGCTCTGGCAGCTGCCTTACAATTAGTATTCCCCCTGCTAGGGCCAGGATTTAACTCCGCTCAGCGGCAAACGGAGCGCTCCGTCAACTTCCAGTAGCATCAACATCCAGGGAAATAGCAGTCGGAGTGGAAGGGGGTGGGGGGTGTTGGGAAAGGAAAGGTGGAGACCACAGGGGTGTTTATGATCCTTGGGTGGTTGCTGGGAAGAGGATGCAGTCCGTAACGCTTTCGGCAGCAGCCAGAAGTGGAAGGATGCTGCTGGTGGATGCAGCTGGGAGTGAATTGTGGGAGCCCCAGGATGCTGAGTCCGCCCTGCTCACCTTACTGGGAAAAGCCAGGTGGTACCCTCGGGCTCGACCAGGCAGGAGCAGGAGGGCGTTACAGCCTCATGCTGGCCCCCAGCAGCCCCTCCGAGCTCCCGGCAGGTGGGAAGATGGCCCCAATTTGTGCCGAATGATGGGATTTTTGCACAGCGAGCCCTGGTGTAAGGGGAGGGGGAACCGACCTGGCTGATCATCTCCGCCGTCTGGTGTGGTCTGCATTTCCCAGAGGGCCAAAAGACCCCGCAGGGGATGGGGAGAGGGGAGAGGAGGCAGGGAGCTGTTTGCAGGAGGGAGAGGGATGTCTCCCCAGGGATCTCTCCATGCTGCTGCGAAGTGGGGCTGAGCTGTGAGTGCAGCTGTGTCCCAGGGCAGCGCCAGCTCTCGGCTGGCTCGCTCTCCCAGCCAGGGGTTTGCCTTGCCCAGCAGACCCGCGACCGGCACCGGCGTGTGAGCTGCCAGGAGCCCGCACATCGGCCATGCTCATGTGGCGGTGACACATTTTTGTGAAGAATTACGTGTTAGCTCTAATTCTCCGAGCTGTGCCTTGTTCTTGCTCGCCCAGAGGAGATGGAGCCTGGCTGGGGAAGAGGGAGACGAGGCATTGGCTCGAAACGGCCGCCTTACTTCTCCCTGCAGATTTATTTCTAGCAAGGCTGGAAGCAGAAACAGCTCAGACCTTGAAGGAAGAATTGGGAGTTTGGGGCAGTGGCAGCTGTCAGGGAAAATAATCTTCTGCTGTAGAAATTGCGTGCGGGTGAAGTGGAATAACTGAGAAAGGACTTAGCACCAGGGAAGTTAATGAGGAGGTGTGTGATCCCAGCTCAGTCTCTGTTCTCCTTCTTCCCCTTAAAGGGGATGTGCCAGCAGTTAAGTAAAAGTAATGCTTTTTTTAAAGAAAATGCTTTTTTTAAAGAAAAAAAAATGTCAGTAACATGCACACATAGTATGTGTGAACGAACCCACACATGCACACCCTGTTAAAAATGCCAGAGTGTTTTAGATCTGCAGAGGAAATAGGGCTCTTGTTTCACATAGGATCATTTTATCTGTCCTATGTTAACAGGGAGATAGCAGAGAATATTTTTAAATAGAGACTATTTAAAACCGTAAGGTCGCTTGTGTGCAAGGAGAGGGGTGCCTCCATCGTACCCACTTTGGGAGTGTCCCTCAAAAGCCAGTTCTCAGCTGATGCCAGCTTAGGACCAGGTTAGTTTCCAGCCAGCTGGGAGAG
>NW_009259718.1:1317981-1319822 GCF_000687185.1 Egretta garzetta | reverse complement strand
CCTTTGGTGGGTTTTCTGCACCGACTGGCAGCTCTGCTGGCTCCTGGTCACACTTCAGCCAGCTGGCTGGTTATCTGCTGGTAAGGGTGGGTGCCAAGGAGGCCCTACCCAACTTTCCAAAGAAGCGCGCTACAAACGGGGGTACCAAGAGGTCCTTCCCCAGAGGTTTCTTCCTGGAGAAGGGCAGTGGGGAACTGTCGCCATTTTCCCTTCTCCCGTGACCAGGCCTGCCTGAGGTTTATGAGTCGCTCGTACGGCTTCCTTACGTGTTTGGCTAATTGGCCATACGAAGAGGGCTCCTGTGCTGCCCACCCATCCAGTGCGCTCAGCAAGTGGCAGAGCATGTGCCCTGTCTTCACACATCTCCTTAGCCCTGCCAGGGGGCTCTTGGTCTGGTGCCAGGGTGCCTTGCTCATGAGGAGGGGTTTGGGAGATGTCGTTTTGAGTCCTTTCTGGCTGAACAGGAGCACCTGTGGGAGTGACCGTGCCAGCAACGTCCTCTTCCTCCTCATCCCTTTTGCGTTCCCCAGACATCTTCTGACCGCAGTGGGAAGAGCTCCCCGTCCTTCTCTGCTGCTCTCCTGGGAGTTGTGTGGACATTCCTGACCGGAGGAGTCCTGCTAGCGCTCTTCTTTCTTGTCTTCACAATTCGCTTCAGGAAAAACAGGTAAGGGCGCCCCTCTTCTGCTGTGGGAGCTCCGCCGAGCTGGGGCAGCAGGGTCGGGCTCCTTCAGGGCCAGGCTCCGAGCTGATGGCCAGCTAAGGATCAAGAGGGTACAAGCCTGAAGGAGCAGCACGGGGCAAGCAAGGGCAATGCCAGGGATGTTGTAGCTTTCTCCATCACACCCAGTGTTGACCACCAGTGGAGACAGTCCTGCTTGGACTGCTCCCTTCCTCCCCAGGACAGGGAGCTCTCCGGCGTAGCACAGGCAGCAGTGCAATGTCTCATCCTGGAGGTGCTATTCAATAAAACCATCGACAGGACTGAGCAGAAAGAGACCTGGTCTCCTCCACTCGACAGTCTTGAGAGCATCACTTTGAGCAGCATAGCCCCATGGGCAAAGCCATCATGCTCTCCACAGTGCGCCCATATCCTTCCCGCTCTTGGGCCACTCGTAGTTTGAAGGTATTGCTAATCTCTTTTGATCTTGGTGGTTGTCCATATTGGTGGGGAACGTGATCTCCGTTCCTGAGAGAAGCTGGTGGTGAAGTGCAGGCTTTCCTTGGTGCTGTTCAGTCTGCCCAGAGGATGTAAAAAGTCCCACTCCCCCGAATGCAGCATGAATCAAGCAAAGGGCTCAGTGATTCCTCGTAGCTCACTCTGTCTCAGCCGGTGCTGAGCCTTCCTCAGCAATTCAGGATGACTCGCCTGCCTCCTTGCCACCTTCTCCTCAGCTTCGCTGGTCCATTGGTCTCAGCTTCATTGGTCCATTGGTCTCTCAACTGCTTCCCCCCCCAGAGATCCATCCCTCTCCCAGGCTTCACAAAGCCTTTGTGCTCCACATGCCATTGTTTTGTGGAGAGGCGCACCTGTGTGCAGCCTGGGCTGCTTGGGTTGTGTGCTGTTCCAGCGCTTTGGCTGGGTTAAGTTAATGCTTCTTATAACCCCCACACAGCCAGGGGCGTCCTGCTCGTAAGGGTTTATCTGGAGCCCTGCGCCTGCTGCAGCGCAGGAGCTGCGTGACTGGCATCCTGGTCTCAAGCACTTGATCTACTGAAGCAGAGGGGTGTTGGGTTCTGTGGCCACCGTAATCGATTACCAAATTATTTAGAACCCTGAGGATATTCTCAGAGTGAAGCTGTAATGAATGTGCGTTATTTATTTGCACTGCAGCAAATAA
>NW_009259718.1:1310063-1317968 GCF_000687185.1 Egretta garzetta | reverse complement strand
TGGGAGGGCCAGGGAGACCTTTTTCAGCGTGCAGCGGAGAGAGTGAGCTGATGAATATCTTTCCCCAGGGCATGGCAAGGAAGGCAGGGAGGGAGAGAGCTGGGTGGAATCCCAGGCTCTGCGTCTGCGAGGCAGCGAGCCAGGAAGGAGCTCAAGGGTAGAGAAATGCAATGACTTAGCAGCAGATCGAAGGGACGGAGCTACGCGGAGGGGATGGCAGGAGCTACAGCTTTCGCTTGATGGCCTTGCTGGGGAAAGGTGACAGGTCGGGAGAGATCGGTGGGTCGATTCCCCCCTCCCTGAATACAGTTACAGGATTATGAGTGACTGGGTGGAATTACAGAGGGGAGGCTGTAACCTGAGCGTTGCTGGCAGCTTCCTGAAGTTGAGACTGTGCCGAGGGTGGAGGTATCTCCTCAAGGGAAGGAGCAGTGGGAAGCGCCTGTTCCTGGAGGCATCTGTAGCTGCTGTACCCCAAGCTTACTGCTGGGGACAGTCACCCTGGGCTGCGTTGGTGAGGTTTTCCACTTCTGCCCCTTCACAGCAGAGGACAGCGGAGGAAGATGTCGGCCTTGAGCCTGGGGGGCTGAGCTGGGTGCCATGCTGCGTGCCGCCTGCGTGACCGTGGGGCTGTGCCGCTGCGGGGATGAGTGGCCGCAGCGCCTGCTGGCACTGCTGCACAGCTCTGCGTGCCCAGCACGGGCACTGGTAGCAGGGAGACCCGGCTGCGGTGGCCCTGTCTGCTTTGCTGCTAAGAGCCCACGGCTTCCCACAGTTTTGTCCAGAAAGACGCTGGCTGAAGCTGCCTCAGGGATGCTTTTCTGTGCCGCAGGTCCATGCAGGGGGGAGAGGTGCTATGGGGCAAGCCAGGTACCCATCCGTTTTGGGGAAAAGGGGTCTTGCTGTCCCACAGGAGTGTTGGGGTAGGGCAAAACGAATACTTTAAGGATAGTGAAGCACTCCAGCAATACAGGGGAGAGGATGGGGTACACACTGTGGAGGGGATGGGGCATGCACCGTGGAGCAATGGCTGAGCTTTTGGAGGAGCTGTGAAAAGCAGGGGCTGGCGGGGGGGAGGCGTGTCAGCATTCCTTGTGGCCATCATCATCATCCCTGTAAGGGGACCTTGCCCCTGTGCTGCCAGGTCATGATGCTCAGTAACTATCACTGCCTTCCCTGCTTTGTTTCCTGGAGGATTGTGAAGATGTCCAGCCCCAACCTGAACATCGTGACCTTGCTGGGCAGTGGCTTGACTTACACCAGTGCTTACCTCTTTGGGGTTCAGGAGCAGAGCCTGCTGTCTGGAGACTCAGTGGAAAAGCTTATTCAGGTGAGCAGGGGGGGTGGTTTGCTGGGGAACGGATGCCTTCACACGTGCACATGTACGTGCGTGTTTGTGCGTGCTCTCTCTTAGCTGCAGCCTGTCGCCACCTCGCTGCTGGGTGCATTTCGCTGGGCTGTGGTTTCCACATACAGAAAAGGCAACCCGATGCTTTGTGTCTGAGCAGCCTTTGCTGTTTGTGCACACCACAGCCGCGCTGGAGGGGGACACACACGCAAGGGAGGTCCCCAGGGGAGAGGCCCCACAGGCAGGCAGGCTGCTGGGCTTGTGAAAGTGCAATAGGGAGCGGGGAGCCTGGAGGGAGACGGCATCCTCTGCGCAGCCACTGCCTGACGTGGCACAGGTGCCGCAAGGTTGCAGGCGAGTTTTTTGGCTGCAAAGTGGGATCTTCATCCAAACGCTAACCTGTGTGATGAACCCCCATGTCCTGACCTGGGGCGGCTGCCCGGCCCGACTAGGGACTGGGCATGCACCCGGGTGGGAGCATGGGATGTGGGAGAGAGATTATCCTCAGCTGCCGGGCTGAGGATAATTAACAGAGGTGCCAGCGAGTGATTTATTGGTACTGGGACCCTCCATGCCCCTGCTGCTCACAAGCTGCCTGGCTCTCCCTGCCTGCTCCTCCGATGAGAGCCTCTCAGGGTGGGGA
Organism: Egretta garzetta; assembly: GCF_000687185.1. Classification (NCBI taxonomy): domain Eukaryota; kingdom Metazoa; phylum Chordata; class Aves; order Pelecaniformes; family Ardeidae; genus Egretta; species Egretta garzetta. The sequence goes on along the minus strand of NW_009259718.1, from coordinate 1,315,977 downwards.
GGAAAAGGCAGGCAGCAGGCATGCTTGCAGAGGCATACTCACCTTTAAATTTATTTCGCCCTGCGGTCAGCTTTCCAGTATCCCATATGACCCGCCAGAAGACCATAGACACATCCCCACCCATCTTTGTCGCCTCCCTGGGTGGGAGGGCGTGGGCTGCCCCTGCGATCCCCGCAGATGCCCCCCCTTCAGCCCCCTCTCTCTGCCCCCCCTGGCAGGTGCGGCTCTGCCTGCTGTGCGTGGGGACCTCCCTGGTGTTTGGCCCCCTCCTGGGGAAAAGCTGGCGGCTCTACAAGGTGTTCACCCAGCGTGTGCCGGACAAGCGGGTGGTGAGTACACAGCACCCGGCGGAGGGGGGAGGCAGAGTCCCCAGGCGGGGTGAACGCTAGCAAGTCCCAAACAGGTGCGGGATAGCAGATAATACTCTTGCGTATTTTTCACCGAAAGGGTTGTCAAGCGCTGGAATGGGCTGCCCAGGGAAGTGGTCGAGCCCCCATCCCTGGAGGTATTTAAAAGATGGGCAGATGAGGTGCTTAGGGACAGGGTTTAGTGGTGGGATGGCAGGGTTAGGTTAACGGTTGGACTTGGTGATCTTAAAGGTCTTTTCCAACCTAAACGATTCCATGATTCTATGATTCTATTCTAAAACCAGCACGTGACAGGGATGGGTGCCACAGTCACAGGTCTGCTTTCACACCTAGCTGGCCATGCGCTCCTCATTTATTCCTGCGTGATGAGGCAGGAGCTGTTCCGCTCTACAGGCGAGCGGGTGCTCTGCCAGGCTGCCTGTTCCCCAGCAGAGTCCCAGCTCCACCACCGAGCGAGCTCTTGTTCTCAGTTTACATCGGCCGTGTGCCTTCATTACGCGACACGCCGGTGTTGTGTCCAGGTCTGGGCTAGATTGTCTTTGTGAGGTGAAAATAAGCCAGGTATCCTCGAGGGCGTCTGATGTAGGGCTGCCCCCAGATGCATCTGATCCCCTCTTAAAGGGAGGGAGGGAACTCCTCTGAAGGAAGGGGATACAGCAGCTGGGAGGGAAATGGGAGCCAGCTATTTAAATTTGTGCATGTAATGGGTGCACTTACAGCTTTCGGCGGCCACTTCCCAATGGCGAAAAAAAGCAGGTCTCAGAGGAAAGGTGAGACAAGAGGGTTTGCAGGGGAACCAGGTACCAGCAAGGACTCCCATTCCTGAGGCACCGGGATCTGTGTTAAACTTGCAAAATTATAATCCTACCAGCTTTCCCCCCCCCCTTTTTGTCTCTGCTTGTGATATGGGCATAAGGGATGATACTGCTGCATTGGAAGAGGTGATTTCTGCCATAGCATTTACCAGCTAGCCACACCGTCAGGGAGGGTTTATACCTGGCCCCAAGCCCGATTAGGTCTCTAAGAGTTTGGGAGCCGGAGGCAGAGATCCTGTGGCCGACTTGGGTGTAGGTGAGCCTCCTAACTCCACTCTGGGAGAAGTATTAGGATGAAAGAAGAAACAACCAGAAAGAGACGTGGGAGGCAGGGGTTATTGGTGTCCCTTTGCCCCCCGGGTAACGCTTACTTTGTGCGTGTTTGCAGATTATCAAAGACCTCCAGTTGCTGGCGATGGTGGCAGCGTTGGTCCTGGCGGACGCCGTGTTGCTCTTGACGTGGGTATTCTCTGATCCAGTCCAGTGTTTCCGAAGCCTCAGCGCCTCGCTGCGGGTAAAGGGATGAGGAGGAGTGGTGGGGTGTTGCGCCGTGTCCTGTCTGATCTCTGTGGACAACATTGGTGGGTGGTCAGGCGTTTGGAGGTGCTGCTTGAAAAGATAGAAAGAAAAACAAGCCAGAAAGCCTTCTGGGTGGTCTGGGTTGGGTTTATGTCTGGCCTACTACAGGGTTGCTGCAAAATTTCCATGTCTGTGCACCCAAACGTGGCAAGGGATACCTGTTTGCAGGGCTTCGGTTTGCCAAGTAGTGGGGTCTGGTGAATGATCTTCACCACCCCGTGCAGGTCATCTGGGTGACACAGAAGAGGTCTGTGGCATCTGAAGATGCTTTAGAGAAAGGTTTAACCAGCCTTGTTGGCAGCCAAGTGCCAAAATCTTCCTCACTTTAACCCTCTGCTCCTGGCAGCACCAACTTCGGCCTTTCCTTTTAGGAATTTACAGAGGAGACCTGCTCAAATGCGTAGACCCATCTGCCCATCGGTCTGTGCAGCAGACCTTCACTTCTGCCCTCTGCTTGCCTCCTAGGCGACGGAGAAGGGCATGACCTGCTCAGTGAGCCGGGTGCAGTCCTGTGCCTCTCTCTACTCTGACCTGTGGCTCGTTCTCATTTTAGGGTTTAAGGTACGTAACCTCTTTATCAATTCTTGCGCTGTATCTCGCCTCCCCCCCAGTCTCACAGCCTAAACCGTTCAGCAGCATTCGTAGTTTCGCTGCCCTCCCAAGCTACGTGCCAGCTGCAGATTCCAGCTACTCGTGTTGATCGTGAAAGCCCTCCCATCTCCAGTCCTTCCCATCTTGATGTTTTCTTGCGTTCCCTTGTAGAAGCCCTGTTAGCCACTTTTTCCCTGCCTCACCATCTCTTCTACGTACACTGCGCACGTTCTGTCGCTCTATCTAGTTCTCTCCCTGCAACCCCCCAGGCCTTGTCTGTCTCCCTTCTTTAAGACTTGTGTCTCACTCTTTTCTAAAGCACACTTTTTCCATAAAGCCTCAGGTGAGCATCCACCGCGGTGATGCGCTTTCTAGCTCAGCCCGAGTCCTCTGACTCCAAATCGGGGAGGTGCTGATGACAAGCGCTTGGTGCCTACCTTTACAAGATGTGTATCAGCTTAATTATACCACCGAGGTACACTTTCACTGGTGTAGCTTTGCACGTGGCCATTCTTATTCCAGAAGAGTTAGTTATACTGATGTAACTATGTAGGTATAATTATGGCTGTAATTATCTGTGGTCTCATGTGTCTCTGGGTTGGCAGAGGCTGGACGCGTTTCAGAAAGCTGATGTGGATGAAGCTTGTGAGATCAGAGCCTTTCTTTAGGAATGGCTCCATCTCTGCGTGCAGTACGGGCAGTTCCTTTCTGACTCACTGCAATATAATACTCATTGACCATCTTACCCAAAATCATAGGAAAAAGAGCAGGACGAGACCTCACAACACAGCCAAGTCCTTCTTCCCCCTACACTTCATTTTAAAGACATTAGTCTAGCCTGTCCTTAAATGTCCTTTGGTGCTAGGGATTGCTGGCGTTCCCTGGGCTTTCAGTGCTGTGTCTCCACCTCTGATTTTGTCCGTAGTTTGTGTTAGGGTTTAGAGAGGCAATACTTTTGCCTACAGCTCCTGCAAACTTCTGTTTGGAATAAAATATCCCCATTACCAGTCCAAGGTACTCTTCGTTAGCGTTGCGTTGAACCTCACCCTGATCCTATCTACCTACAGGGGGGTCATGGAGTTACTTCTTTAGTGGTTTCCCTGGAGTTAATCTGGATGTACACCCAAGTGAGAGTAGGCTCTATCTCTTCCTGTATGTAGCACTTCTTATCTTCCGCGGCATTAATGTGCTCAGCCCTTTGTGAAGCCACTCAGTGTACAATCCTGGCACAGAGCAATGAGCAGAAATGACTTGCCAAGGACATGCCTGGAATTAGGAGCAAAGTCCTCTGCTCAAGATTAAAACAAACAAACAAACAAAAAACTTAGTCCCGTGCTTACTGAAAGTCCTAGTTTACCAGACAGCAGCGCTGTTCTCTGTGTCCCAGATAGACTGTATGAATTTTAAATGGGACTTTTGGTGCTGTTTTTGTTTTTCTTGCTCAGGGATTAGGAGTTGGCTTGCCTTTGGGCCATGTATTTGGAGGTGCCCCATGGTGAACATGGTTATGATCCAGTGCAGATCCTACAAAGCAGGGTTGGGCGTCAGGCTAGCCCCCAGTGAGGCAGGTCTTGCTACTGCATGCCCTCCCGCCTTGAGAATTCATGGCGCTCTGAAGTTGGGAGTCTCACCAAAGTAGACGGTGGACGTGAACCTCTCTTGCCTGTACGAGAGTGTCCCTCCAGACCCTAACCCTGGCAGTGGGCATTGCGGTCATCAAGCAGCCACGGCATGGAGGGGTCCAGAAGGGTCTGCACCACAGGTCACAAAGCACTTCTTGATGCCCAAATAACAATTTCATGTCTCCTAGTAAAAGGCTGACAGTTGCACTTACTGGGGAACACAGGAATAATGTAGGAGTCACGTTCCCAGTATTCTGGGTCCTTGCAGGAGCAGGGATTTTGTTAGATGGTATTTCCAAATGGTCCTGGAGGCAGACCATGCCCTGCGCTACAGAGGCGGGCAGAAACCACTTGGCCTTTCCTGCCAGTGTGCCCTAGGGAAGGAGGGAATCAGCCTGCCGGGTAGTTTAATCCTGAGCATGCTGGAAAGATGCACGTGTGGGACACTTGAGGGGCAGCATGGTGAAGAAGCCTGCTCTGAAACGACCGACCTGCTCCAGGGGAAGGAGGGCCTCTGTGCCCAGAGCGCTTCTCTAGCCCCTTTCACCCCTGCTTGAGTCAGGCAGGAAACAGCGAAGGGAAGGGAGAAGAATTGCACCCAGTAGTTTCCTGGATTTCTATTTAAAGAGGCACCAAGCACATCCTCTTCCCTCTAGTCTAAACCTCCACTTCTTCTGCCTTGCTTTTTCCTTCCGAATGTCCTTCTGAATCTCCTTCCTGTTCCTTCAGAGGTAAGTCATTGCTCCTTGATGGCTCCCCACCGATGCATCCCCTTGGGGACCTCTGTCTCTTGTCTGTCCATTTTCGCTGCTCCTGCTCCAGGCTGCCTGAGGGGAGATCTTCATGTCCCCTTCATGTCTTGAGGGGTTGGACTAGATGACCTCTAGGGGTCCCTTCCAACCCAAAACATTCTATGTCTTGCCTTTCCCGGCCGTGCCCTGCTCCATGGCATCACCCACCAACCTGACCCTCAGCTCCTTGCGGCCCTCAGTTGGGACCCCCATGGCCTGCCAGTGCCTTTGCTCCTGCCCTCCCTCCCCAGCCCCGCTTCTGACCCGCAGCAGCGTGCTGGGCGTTTGCTGCGGCGTCACCGCTGCACGCTGAAGGTCTGCATTATAGATCAAAGAGCATTAATTAGGATTGCGCTGAGTGTATCTGAGCTCACCGGGCTCGGTACGAGGTGGGGGTTGACATTGTCAGGCTGTAATTTTCCACACTCTGGAAACCTCTTTTTTTCTGCTTCCAGAGTGTCCTCCTGCTGTATGGGACCTACTTGGCCGGTCTGACCGACAATGTCAGCTCCCCGCCAGTCAACCAGTCCTTGACGCTCATCGTCGGGGTCAACCTCGTTTTCCTGGCTGCCGGCACCATCTGCTTAGTTCACCGTTTCTTCCGCACTTGGCACAACTTGCTGTTTGGTTTTACCTCTGGAGGTATCTTCGTGTGTACAACCACAATCAACTGCTTCATCTTTGTCCCACAGGTATGCTGCCACCTCTGTCCCACCACCTGCTTGGAAATGGGGACATGTTTGGAGTTTAGCAAGAGCAGCTGTGTGGGCCAAAGCACTTATTTTCCTGCTTCTTTCCCCAAATGCTGGGGCTCACCTTGCATGGCTCATCCTCCAAGCCCCAGTGGCTCTGCTTCCCCAAGCAAGTCCCCTGAGTCTCCAAGCAGTGTGGGCATGTTGCAGAGCTGCTGCTCAGAGACCCTCTCACAGGAGCTGCTGTGGGATCAGTCCTTCACACAGTTGTCCTCTCCTCATACCCCATGTGCCCACTCCCACCCAGGATTTCTGCCCATGGCAGGGACGAAGATGGGCTCCAGCAATCCAGCTGGCCTTGCCAGGCTCGGAGGCTTCATGGCTGCCAGGGGTCTCCAGGGGAGGCTGTCCTCCAGGCTGTCCTCCAGGCTGTCCTCCTCTGCGCTCTTGGAGGAG
>NW_009259718.1:1305036-1308540 GCF_000687185.1 Egretta garzetta | reverse complement strand
AAATGGGGACATGTTTGGAGTTTAGAAAGAGCAGCTGTGTGGGCCAAAGCACTTATTTTCCTGCTTCTTTCCCCAAATGCTGGGGCTCACCTTGCATGGCTCATCCTCCAAGATCCAGTGGCCCTGCCTACCCAAGCTCTGCTTCCCCAAGCAAGTCCCCTGAGTCTCCAAGCAGTGTGGGCATGTTGCAGAGCTGCTGCTCAGAGACCCTCTCACAGGAGCTGCTGTGGGATCAGTCCTTCACACAGTTGTCCTCTCCTCATACCCCATGTGCCCACTCCCACCCAGGATTTCTGCCCATGGCAGGGACGAAGATGGGCTCCAGCAATCCAGCTGGCCTTGCCAGGCTCGGAGGCTTCATGGCTGCCAGGGGTCTCCAGGGGAGGCTGTCCTCCAGGCTGTCCTCCAGGCTGTCCTCCTCTGCGCTCTCGGAGGAGGAAGCTGGGCTTTGCCGCAAGTGGGGGGGAGGATGCGGAGGTGTTTTGAGGAAGCCCGTCACGGCAAGGCAAGGCTCTTCTCCTTCCCATGTCCTTCAGGAGCAGCCTGGTGTGCCTGGCCACAACGTCAGTGGGAAAAACGCTCCCATTGTTACAGAGAGAGGAAGCAGTTGTTTACTCAGCGTTATGTTTGGAGGGATGTTGGGGCTGGAGGAAATGAGGTGAGAAAGGGAGGAAGAGGTGAAGCTGAAGAAAGAGCAGATCTGTGCAAGAGAGGGCTCAAGGGATCTCGCCAATGTGCATAAATACCTACGGGGGCGGAGTAGGGAGGGGGGAGAGCCAGGCTCTTCTCAGCGGTGTCCACTGACAGGACAAGGGACAATGGGCACAAACTGAAACACAGGAAATTCTGTTTAAACATCAGAAAAAGGTTGGGTTTGGTTTTTCTTTCTTTTTTTGGTGAAAGTTGTAAAGCACTGGAGCAGGTTGCCTGGAGAGGTTGCGGAGTCTCCATGCTCAGAGATATTCAAGACCCAGCTGGCCACGGTGCTGGGCAGCCTGCTCCAGCTGACCTTGCTTGAGCAGGGCAGTTGGACTAGGTGATCTCCAGAGGTACCTTCCTACCTCAGCTGATGCAGTACAACGCCATCGATGCAGAGTCCCAACTCGCTAGATGACCAGCTTGTGGGCGCGGGATCCAAACCTCCTCTGCCCAGCACCAAGCCTGCTGGCGATGTCCTGCCGAGTGCGAGGTCCCTCGGAGTGAGGGCGGAGGAGCCCATGAGCCGTGCTTGCACTCTGCCTGTACCATTTTTCCTGCTGTAGCCTGGGGGCCTTGAACGTTTTATTTAACTCGGATCTTTTAATTGATCAACTTGTTTTTCCTAATGGGCTTGCTCTTCTATTGCTCATCTGAGATCGATGAGCAGCTGGAGCTGGGCTGCGCAAGGCTTCCTCCACACAGACACAAGATGAGAAACCGGCTACTAAGCATTGCTGGTTTTCAGCTTGTCACCAGTGATTTGGGGATGAGGAGGCGTGCGTGACACTGTCTTTGTCTGTCACAGAGTGGGGGGAGAAGGGGGCAGGGGCTTTTCCAGCCACACTTAGAGGTTGCAGCACGGGCAGGCACTGACCCTCTCTGCATTAAAAGCTGGAGCTGGGGACCAGGTAGGGCTGGGATGGGGTGTGAGGCTCCAAGCGATGCTGCAGCCCCTCGCCCAGCCGCCTCCCACTGCCCGTCTCTGCTCCTCCCTCACACCCTGCCTTTGTCTCCCCCTCTCCGTCCCTTTGTCTCCTTGGCGCTCCAGCTGCGCCTGCCTCCCGCCGCGTCGCCTCGGCAGGGACTGAGCGAACCGCGCCAATAACCCCCTCTTCGTCTCCCCAGCTCAAGCAGTGGAAAGCCTTTGAAGAAGAAAGCCAAACCGTGAGCCACATGGCAAAATATTTCACCAGCCCGAGCAGGAGCTGCCGCTCAGTGTACGGCGAGGAGCAGCTCTACCAGCTGATAGGGGAGAAAAACACCATGAAGCGGCTGCTCACCGAGGTACGGGGCTCTGCCAGCACCGCTTGGCCACCCTGGCTTCTCCCCCTCCCTTTTGTGGGCTGAAGGCTTTGCAGGGTGGGAAGCCCTCCCTTACGCCCTGGTCCTCACTGGTGCTCCCCCTCCACCCTCCTTCCCTCTGGAAGGGAAGAGCCGCTTTGTGTTGTCACATCATTCTGTATCTCAAAGCACCAAAATTTAGGCATAATCTGGAGGGTTTCAAAAAAACATGGAGGGAGAAGAGCCAGAGAGCCTGGTTTCCACAGCCCAGTCAAATATGGTTAATTTAGAGGGGAGATGTTCTGTCTCGGGAAAGCCCCCAGCCTCCTGCTCCCTCGCCCGCACTGCATGGGCCGGAGCGTCCTGGCTGGGAGAGCCGCGTGTCCCGGTGCCCCCCTTCCCAAAGCCATATTGGGGGAGGCTCTGGAGGCTCCAGGGGAGGAAGAGATCCCACACGCTGCTGGTGTGGCTCTTGCAGGCCAAACCTCTAAACCTGCCACCGCGTTGCCTCAGAGAACCTCTCCGTGCGGAGAGGGGCAGTCCATTTTCTGGCAGTGCCTGCTTCCAAATCGGCGGCGTTTTCGTACCCTGTGCCCGCCTTGCACTTCACAGGCTTATTTGTTTGATGCAGAAAAACGCCGTGATCGAAAGCCTGCAGGAGCAAGTGAGCAGCGCCAAGGAGAAGCTGATGAGGCTGATGTCTGCAGAGAGCGGCTGCGACCCCCATGTGCCACCGCTGGCTCCCTGCACCTGGAGCACGGGGCAGCGGGCGGACACGCCAGGGGACTGCCACCCCCCAGATCCGGAGTGGGATGGGTGGCAACCTCCCAGCTTGCTGGGTATACCGCCGCCCCTTTGTAGCCATGCTCAGGACCTCCAGAAACATGCGAGCCACAAGCCTGTTTGCTCTCGCATGCTGCTTTTTGACACGGGGGACAACCTTGAACGTGGCCTGAAAGACACCCAGGAGCATGGGAGGCCTGCGGGGCAAGGACAGCCTCCAGAGCAGCTGCTGGGCCAGGACATCTCAGGTGGCGTGGCCTGGGAGTTGTCCCCCAAAGTCAGCTACGTGAGCAGCGAGAAGCTGCGGGAGGTCTTGCAAGAGCTGAGCCTGGATGGCAAAACCTACAGCCCAACCTTACCCGGGGGGCCCCCACCTGGCAGCCAGCACCCCCCAGGTGAGCAGGAAGGGACGTGGGGGGCCCAGGAGGGCTACCCAGGCATCCACACACCCTTCAGCCCCTACCTGGCGAGGCGGCGGCGGAGGATCCCGCTGTCCCCCGTCTCCACCCGCTTCCCCGGGCATGCATCCCCTCGTGCTGGCCGTGGGGTGGAGGAGGCAGGCGGCTGGGGCTGTGGGGAGTCGGCACATGTCTCCCTGGGGAGGGAAGGGGAGATGGCTGGTGATGGGCTCCTTCACCCACCAGCACCATCCCCTCCAGCCATCCCTGGGGAGGTCTGCCTCCAGCCAGAGGGGTGGCCGGAGTCCCGGGGTGCTTCCCCGCGCATCTCACGGGAGCAGCG
>NW_009259718.1:1304349-1305000 GCF_000687185.1 Egretta garzetta | reverse complement strand
GAGATGTTTCACGGCTGCCACCAGCCCTGCTGCAAGGTCTGCTTCCAGAGCCCACGTGGCTCCCTGGGCAGCAGTAGCACGGACACGGACACAGAGCCCAGCGGACTCGCGGGCCACTGGACAGAGCACCACAGCAGCTTCCAGCCTGTGGTGAACTTCAAAGAAGACCTGAAGCCCACCTTTGTGTGACTGGGAGCACCCCTGCGCCGCAAGCAAGTGTCCTCCTGCCCCCAAAACGCTGCGTGTTTTCAGCGATGCTAAAGCCACATGTCCCTCACAGGGATGCATCTTGTTCTGGCATCTGGGGGTCAGGAATAAGTCTGGCCCTGCTTTGGGTTGATGTTTCAGCCCCAGCCTGGTCAGTGGTGACTGCAGGCTGTGTTTGGCTGAGGGGTGGTTGCACTCGGGGAGGTCGCGGTAGTTTTGTCCGGGCTGCTCCAGTCAGCTGCCTGCACCCCGCAGACACCCGGCAGGTCTGTCTGTCCCGGAGACAGCAGTGGCAAGACTGGGGCTGGGTGGCCAGCAAGAGCCCAAACCTCATCATCTCGGAGGGCTTTCCCTGCGAGTGCTGGGTGATTCGCACTGGCGGGGAGCAGCACTGCATCTTGGAAACACGTGGGCTTGTTGCATGCAGCAGACAGAGGACTCCAT
>NW_009259718.1:1302479-1304054 GCF_000687185.1 Egretta garzetta | reverse complement strand
TGCTGAGTCTCCAACCAGCATCGCACCAAGCCGGAGATGGGAGACAGACGGACACCACAGACAGACAGACAGTTGCAGGCTGCTGCTTGTCTGGGGCATGCTGCTCCCCCAGCAAAGCAAGGACCTGGGAGCGGGGTGTGCGCAGGAGACTTTCAGGGCATTTTTTTTTGGGAGGGGGTGGTGGGTTTTTTTGGTAGCATCTGAGTGAGAAAATGGAGTCCAAAGGTGACATCCCTGGAGGTGTCTTTGTGTTTTGTGTAGTTCAGTTGCGTGGTCATAGGTGAGACTCAGGTCAGAGCCGAAGGGAAAGACAAGCCAGCAATTATAAAAAGAGGATCTGAAAAGAGTCTTGTCTTTTTTGGCCTTGTTTTTCTGGGGCTTGTGTATGGCTTCATATGGATGACATAGTCTGGAATGAGGTTTGTTTAAATTAATGTGGTCTGTTTAATTTTTATCTTAGAAATATCAAGAACGGTAAATCCGGTATGCCTGCTTTTTTGTGAAGGCATTTCAGTGTGTCGTGGCCTCCACAGGAGAAGTCGGGGGTGCTAAGACCTGATGCCCAGTGCATTCAAAACCCTCTGGAGAAAGGTTTTGTTAAAAGGGGGATGTGACAGAGGAATCCCAAACCTGGTTTTAAACAACCTGATCTAGTTAGCGGTGTCCCTGCTCACTGCAGGGGGATTGGACTAGATGACCTCTAGGGGTCCCTTCCAACCCAAAATATTCTATGATTCTTTTCTGATATATGTTAGCACTGCCCTCTCCATTATCCTTTACGACGGTGAAGTCCCTCGCTGTGTCCCTTCACCGGTGTCACCTTTTTTTCCCCATTGCTGCCAGGGTTTTCCAAGCTTGCTGAATTTCTAGGGCAGATCACCCAAGCCAATAATGTTATAGGGAAGAATATTCCCATAGCCCTTCTTCACTCCTAAGATGGAAGACCCCAGAGGGCGATCCCAATTTTTTTTTTTTTGGTCATCTTAAGCTAACAGAAACCGGTTTCCTTCGGTTTTTCTTTCACAGCTGTCGGAGCACTTTACGGCTCTGGGCCTGGGTGAAGTAATGCATTGAGTGGATGTCCCCTGCCACCACGGGGCAAATCCGCAGCGGGGGCTGGAGGCTGTGAAGCCCAGGCAGGGGTGCGAGTGTGGGAAGCTTCCCGCGGCCCCAGCGGAGGGGAAGGGCCACCAGCCGTAGCCCTTGCTGGCGTGGAGGGATGCTGAACAAGCCGGAGGTGGGCAGGGGCAGCATTGGGGGTGTGTGTTTAGAAAGGGATGTGGCAGTGTGCCCCTTAGCATCACTTTCTTGGGACACCCCCAAAACGCAGGTTTTACCATCCACAGCCACCCTGTGCCGGACCGAAGCCGCAGGGAGCTCGCATCGGGCCAGAAGTAGCACGGCCTGGCCCCAGGGGAGCGGGAGCACCCTGCCAGCGTGCAGTGGACAGTGATTTATTTATAACTATCATTTTATCTGATGGGCTGGAGCGCATCCGTGGAGCCGGGGTGCCGGTGGGGAGACAGCCCCCCACCCCCCCGGCTTGCCCAGCCCCGGGCGGGAGCCCTCGGCGTC
>NW_009259718.1:1295210-1302469 GCF_000687185.1 Egretta garzetta | reverse complement strand
GGGACCCTCCAGGAACCCTGTTAAATATGGGGCACAGCCACTTCTCCGCATTGGGACTGATTTCTCCCCAGCCCAAAGCATGTTTAGAGTAGCACTTTGCTCTGGGGCTAGGAAATGCTGCAGCGTGGTGGATGGGAAATGATCAACCATGAAGCTACCTAGAACCAGCTGATATAAAAATTAACTTAAAATCCACTAGGGAATGCAGAAAAACCCTCCAGAGGACTTTGAACCTATGGTTTATTTGGAAGCTCATCACCCGAATTTGGGGCAATTGCTTTTCTGTCTGGTTGACCAGCAGCCATGAACTGAAACCTGCACGTCATGTGGATGCACCTACTAAGACAGTCAACAGCATCCTGGCTTGTGTCAGGAATAGTGTGGCCAGCAGGAGCAGGGAAGTGATCATCCCCCTGTACTCGGCACTGGTGAGGCCGCGCCATAAATATTGTGTTCAGTTTTGGGCCCCTCACTACAAGAAGGACACTGAGGTGCTGGAGCTGTGTCCAGAGAAGGGCAAGGCAGCTGGTGAGGGGTCTGGGGCACAAGTCCTATGAGGAGCGGCTGAGGGAACTGAGGTTATCTAGTCTGGAGAAGAGGAGGCTGTGGGGAGACCTTATCGCCCTCTAGAACTGCCTGAAAGGAGGCTGTAGTGAGATGGGGGTTGGCCTCTTCTCCCAGGACAAGGGGAAAGGGCCTCAAGTTGCACCAGAGGTGCAGGGTGTTAAGGTTGGACATTAGAAAAAATTGCTTCACCAAAAGGGTTGTCAAGCACTGGAACAGGCTGCCCAGGGAAGTGGTTGAGTCCCTGTCCCTGGAGGTATTTAAAAGATGGGTAGATGAGGTGCTTAGGGACACGGTCTCGTGGTGGACTTGGCAGTGCTAGGTTAACAGTTGGACTTGATGAACTTAAGGATCTTTTTCAACCTAAATGATTCTGTGATTCTACTTTCTACACATGCACAGACAGCTGGTGCGGTTCATACGTGCATGTGCGTGTGCACACGTAGAAACTCACTGGTGCTTTTGATGTCTCCCAGCTCTGGCCTCCCTCTGTATCTGGCAAGGAACATGCATTTGATTCAGGTGGGGGAGAGTCAAAGCACTGTGTGATGGATTGGGCTGCCTGCACATGAGAAGCCTTTGTGCTGCTTTAACTTTAGGCACCTGGCTTAGGCACTAAATTTGGTATGTGGTTCCCCCACGGCTCTTCATTCAGTCTTTGGAGCAGCCTGTCTCTCCCTATTAAGCCATTCAAAGCATTTTAATTAGGGCTTTGCCCTGAATCCAAGGTTTCTGAGCAGCTCTGGGGGCAGTGGTGCATGTTCTGTGAAGGCAGCGAGGTGGACTGGGAGAGCCGAGAAGGCGGCTTGTGGCAGCAGGACTGGGACTGCCCTGATTTATAACTATTTTTCTTGCCACTGATGATGGATATAGCCTAAAGAGAGCTGTCTCTCATCCAGGAGGCCTGTAGTATCAATATCCCACATAAGCAATTCTTTCCCCAATGTGTCTGCTGTCTAAATCTGTTCCCTTTAGGAAAGGCTTTGCCTCTTTGCAGTCCAAGGCAGAAACTTTAATCTTACAGAAATGGAAATGAAAGGTAAGTGACTAGAAGAAGGTCCTCTGCCTGCCTCTGGGTGAGTGCCGGACTCACCGTCCCTTACAAACGTGCTCGCGGCACTTCAGGGCACGTGAGAAACTCCTGCAACCCAGAAGCTACAGAGCAGCCCTTGGCAATCCTGTACACCTTATCCCAGCACCCCGTCCCCATCCGAGCAGTATCTGCCAGCAGAGAGGTTGCGTCTTCCAATGACACATGGGGCAGCCACAGCAGTTAATGCTGATGAGGTCCTTGGAATCTTTTTTAGCTTCCTGAGTCGTTTTTCCAAGCTGTCCTTCCCCTGCTAGCAGTGGACCTCTGCAGCCTCCAGCCTGCAAACCATGGGAAGAGATGAGGAGTCCACCGCAGCCAGCACCCCCGAGCCCTGCTATGCACAGCGCCATAGGAGACGCTCCACTGAGCAGAGCCTTACCCTGCCCATGGGCCCATTTTACAGATGCTGCTCTTCTGTTTAAAAGCTCTGTGGCCTCCGCTCGCCCCCCCCCAGCCCCAGTGGTGCGCTGGCACCTCTGTGCCCTGTCCTTGCTGATGGCGGTTTAGGAGGGGTGACGTCACAGCCGGTATGACGTGTCTCCATATGCCTGCTTGCTGGGCCTTGGCAAGAGCCAGGAAGGCAGGAAGCCTCGAGGCTCTGGTGCCGCAACCACCCGCCATGGCTCAGTCTGCCTCTGCTACCCTGTCAGCGTGGCGCTGTTTAGGAAATAACAAAATTGACCTCAATTGCGATTCAGCTGCCTGGTTTAAAAAAAAGAAAACAACCAAAAAAACAAACGCTTTGTTAGCTAGAGCAGAGGGGGATTAAGCCAGGCTCTCTGGGAGAAGAGTGCTGACTGTTGTTGTGGAAGTTTCCCCACTGCCTTGTGTTGGCATTGGCAGCTGGGCTTGGCGGGGAACCTCCCGTTCTGAGCTTTGGTACCTGGGGCAGTTGTTAGAAATAACAAGTATTCGGAAAGTACTGCAAGAGGGAAAACCCACAGATGTCCTTGGCCCAGAGTAACCAGACTGTGTGACCTGTGGAGATGGTGGCTGCACAGCGGCGCAACATTCCTGTGGCACGGTGGGGAGCAGCAGGCAGGAGCCCTAGGTCTCCAAGTAGCCTGTGTTGCAGGTTTTGAGGAGGGTGGGGGAGCACCCACAGCTGTACATGACCTCTACAGGTCCAGAAGAAGCTCCAGAAAAGTCTTCCCCGAGTTCCAACAGCCACGAGGGCTGCGGAGAAGCGCTCTCCTCCTGAGCAATGTTACTCTCCTGAGCCCAGAAACCAGGCCTGTCTCTTACCTTACCCAGTTTTTCATGGGTGCCTTCCACTTGGCCTCCACCTCCAGCTATGTACTGCTGAAACTGCAGCTGCTGCTGTTACCCCAGGGTCTGCTCTTAGAGCCAGGGCAGCAGAGCTGCAGGTGTCCGCTCGTGAGGCATTAAACGCCACCGGCGTAAGCTGCATCCCGATCGCTGGCCTCGTGCTGCAGAAAGCGGCTGGTGTTAAATGCAGGACCTTTCCGTGACATTAGGCTGAGCGTGCCCTGTGGAAACGATCCCTGCACCCACCTGGCTGAGCAAGCGCATGGGATACCTCCACACGGTTCCAAGCGCTGAGGTTCTTTCCCACGTTAAAATTGTGTATTGAAGCTGCTGGAGCTCATTCACCGCAGAGCGTGTACCTCCCGCTGTTTACAGTGAGGTCGTTTGCTTTCATGCCCACGCCACCACCTTTCCCCTGTGTAGAGGAGCCTGTAGCTTGGCCGGTTTTCTTCTAACTCAAGCATCCGTAGCTTTATGCTTTGTGCTGCCAGAACACAATAATTTACATAAAGGATTTTTTTTTTTTTTTTTTTTTTCTGTGCTGGAGCTTCTTGCAGACAGGATGGGTGCGAGGGACCTAGCCCTGCCAGGCAGCTATATAAAGCACTCAGTGATTCAGCATTTGCTGCGCCCTACACAGATTCCTCTGTTATCATACCAACAGGAATGCGGGGCTAGAAGGGATCTCCTAGTCATCATCATATTCCCCAGCTATGACAAGCACTGAGTCATAAAGTCCCTCTTGTTAATTTATCACAGTCCATCTTAAAAGTCGTCGGGAATTTTCTTGGCAGGTTATTCCAGAACCTCGCTCTGACACAAGTAAACTTGTTTCTGATTTGCAGCCCACATTTTTTCATAGCCTATTTTTATCAACTCGTTCTCATGCCAATGCTGTCTTCTAGTTAGTGGCTGTTCTTCCTTCTTGTTTGCTAACCTACTCTCTTCCATGCCGATGAAGAACATGGCCTTTTCTTCCCAGGATCCCTGGTCTGCTCGGGGAAGAGACTGTGTATTTTTGCTCCCCTCTAGCAGCTCGTACCTGCCCCTCTCTCAGGCTGCAGGGGGGCACTGAGGGGAGAGCCCTGGCTGCATCGCTGCCGGGTCATGCTCTTCCCGCTGCAGCAACGCGCGGGCGGCTGTACACACTGCTCCCTGCCTCCCGCTGCAGAGGAGGCTGTGAAGAGTTTGGCAAGATGCTAGAACAGGATCGCGCTCACCTTTTGAAAAGCGCAGGAGAAGCAGCACTCATTGGCAGGTAGGACATCAGAAAGGCAGGCCAGAAGTGGGCAAATTTCCTGTGGGTCAGCAGGAGCTTGACGTTTTCTCTGCAAGTCTGTGACGGACGTGGGGTTCCCAGCACTGATCGGGTGCTAGGTTTACCAGTAATATTTTAATATACTCACAGTGTAAGGCCTGTCCATCCATGTTTCCTCCCAACACAACTCCTGGAAGTACTGAGAGGTGCATCTGTGCCTGGCAGGTGCAGAAACCCTGAGGAGCTTTTGCTTCTTGGAGCTTCCCATGGCTCAGGAAATCTGTAAGGACCCGAGTTTCTTAGGAAGTCCTTGGTACCTCTCGAGGGTCCTGCAGGAAGGCAAAACCCCGCGCAGCATCCTGATGGCATGATCCGTCACAGGAATGGCATAGATGTTTGTTTGGACAAGGTGACTATAACTAGCAGGGCACCCTTCTGGAGCTGTGTGCTGGTTTCCAGGCAATTACATCTCGTATCTAACCCAAATGAGTCGGGCGATATTTCAAACCAAAGAGAACTGCAGGAATAATATTAGCTGATGCAATAGCACCTTGAATTTGCAGCAGTGCTAGGCAGATCCATGAACAGTGGGATACTCTGTACATGATTACAGCAAATTCAAGCCCTTGTTTGAAAGCAGCTGGTTTTTGGTTGGTGGGGTTTTTTTTTTTCTTTTTTTAACAGTCCCCCAAATACAGGTGCTGGATAAAGACAGGTGAAGCTTTCATTTAACGGTGGAATTACACTTTTGCAAGTATCAGCTCATTTTCTCGCTGTTACAGCCTTTTTTCATACCAGTAACAAAACCAATGCAATCCATTCTTCGCAACTCTCCGATGGTGAGGTCTTTTTCCTCATTCTCCCAATACCTGATATCAGCCTGCTGCAGGCAGTGGGGGAAGGCAGGCTCTCCTATTCCTAGAAGCCCAGCATGACTGGGTACCTACCCTGCCACCGCACCTTTGGGCTAAATTCCACCCTTTGATGGAAAACCAGCTCTCAGCCCCTGCTGCCTTCCCTAACGGCTGCTTGAGGGCATCCGAATTTAGCCTTGAAAGCAGACAAACCCAACAACAACAAACGAGTACCCAGGGATGATGATGTGGGGTCTAATTTACTCAAGGAGAAGACTCGGGAGTCAAGAGCCTTGTCTCTTCTACTCACTGTTGTGCTCATCCCCAGGAGGAAAACTAGAGTCTCTTTTCTGTCTCATTGGCACCTGCCATTCACGTGAAGACAAGGCCACCTCCCTTGGTTTTGATCGATGTTTTTGCTGCTGAGTAACCAATATTTGCTGTATGTGGATTGTTTGTTCACAACAGCTGGTTTCAGTGAATCAAATCATATTTCTGTGCACGCTCTTGCATATATTTCTGTCCTTACACAAAGGGGAAACATCCCAATTTCTCAGGATCACCCCACTGTCTGTAATAACCGGAATTTGACAATCATAGATTAGAGAGAGCCAAGAACCCTGCTCACCATCAGCAATTCAAGCATCTGCTGAAGAAAGTATGAGATTTCTACCACTAAGTGGAGATTTTTCTAGATAATGACAGCATTAGAAACAACCCCACAAGCATGTGAGATACGTCTGGTAAAGCACTTAAATAATAATAAAAAAATCCTCTTGCAGCTTTCTCCTGGGAAAAATGAGAGCCCTGCCATGCAATCAGACCGCGGGCTGCAGGGGGCCACAGTCCTACGAGGAAAGATGACGCCTCTACGCTGCACACAGCAGGCGCCTGTTTATTTTGCAGAATTGGACTATCCTCTTCCTGATCCAGACAGCATCAATCTTGCAGCAGCAGTGGGAGGTAAGGCAGGTTTTACGCTGACCACCTACCTTCCGGTACAGCTGGAAATCTAGGCACAATATCGTTTCAAACATTATTCACCAGGTTTCAAGCCTGGTGCCAAGCTCTGTGCAGCTAACAGCTGAGCAACCGAGATTTTTGTCTCTCCTTTTACAGGATTATTATAAAATAACTTCCCTCCGTGACCAGTTTAGGCTGTTCTAATGCACAGTCATAAATGAGACATTGACTTTTAAAGATCTTCCTACCCTTAGGGTGGCAGATGAAAGAATAGGTCACAGCTTTGTTCTGCCGCAACATGCCTGGAAGTGTTGAGAGACATGCTTTCATTACAGGGAAATTTCCACTGTCTCATTGGCTTTTGCAACTTTGCAACCTACCTGTAGAGTGTAAAAGAAATGCTGGGCTGACCAAAACAGATCTAAGAGCTTGATTTGCTCATGCCATCTAGGCAGCAATAGCTGTCCTACCGACGGCTGTGTTGGCTGGAAAGAGCACAGTGACTTCCACCTGTAACATAAACCTTGTGGCATTTTTCAGCAACTCGGCAAGCATGCCCAAGCCCAGGATAACATCAATTCATTTACTAACCCCAATATCATCTTTGCAAAACAAAGTGACCGGTGAAAGAGAAGTCTGTGCCACTGTGCTGGGAAGGATGTTGCTCGGACTAATTCAGCTGCGCAAGCAGATTGCTCCTTTACCACTGCTTATGACTTAAGTCCCCAGTTTAATACTGCTATTTTAATGACTCGGCAGTAACCAATGGAATCAATTAATTCAGGGGGTGTTCAAGATAATGAGGAGTTTGTCCTGCAGCCAAAAGGTCTCCAATGAAGGGTAAAACGTTTGAGGCCCAGAGTATGCAGCAATTAGCAGATTTTTATAATTGGTGAGAATGGAAAGGAGAAAACCAAAACTGAAATACTTTATGATTGCATTACCTAACAGTTGACATCCCTATGCATAGGGATGCATAACACCCCCCGTATGTTAAGGCAACACAGCATTTCCCATAAAAATATCTTGGGCTCACTTGCTTATAATTTTCATAAAGCTTAAGCATTATACCAAAATATTCATGCTGAGTGTTCTGGAAAGTTAAAATGAAAGTGATTGGGGTCATTTCCAAGAACAAGGCTAACAAAAATGCATTCTTTCCCCATTTCAAGCATGCCTGTTAGTCTTTTGTCTGAGACACTTCATTTCCCTCACACAATACAGATTGGAACTCTAGCTACTATGGGTCTTAGAATCA
>NW_009259718.1:1288190-1295106 GCF_000687185.1 Egretta garzetta | reverse complement strand
AGGCCCCCTTTAGGTATTGAAAGGCCGTAATCAGATAGAATAGAATCATAGAATCATTTAGGTTGGAAAAGACCTTTAAGATCACCAAGTCTAACCATTAACCTAACCCTGCCATCCCACCACTAAACCATGTCCCTGAGCACCTTTTGCCCATCTTTTAAATACCTCCAGGGATGGGGACTCAACCACTTCCCTGGGCAGCCCGTTCCAGTGCTTGACAACCCTTTCGGTGAAAAAATTTTTCCTAATGTCCAGCCTAAACCTGCCCTGGTGCAACTTGAGGCCATTTCCCCTTGTCCTATCACTTGTTACCTGGGAGAAGAGATCGACCCCCACCCTGCTACAGCCTCCTTTTAGGCAGTTGTAGAGGGCGATAAGGTCTCCTCCCCTCAGCCTTCTCTTCTCCAGGCTAAACAACCCCAGTTCCCTCAGCTGCTCCTCATAAGACTTGTGTTCTTGACAAAACCCATCCAAACTGGACCACACTTTATGACTTTGAAAAATCACAGGCCACTATGGGAGCTACTTAGCATATAGTGGATGAAAAGCCAGCCCCAAATCATCCCTGGAAGCTCCACCCTGGCTGAGTATGCTCCATCTCCTTGTAGCTGCTAAAGCACCTGTACCTGGGCTGTCCAGAGGTGGTGGCCAAGCCCACCCCACCCCACCTGCAAGTCGTTGCAGCTACTGTTGTGGGATGGTGCACTGAGCTGAGAGCAAGATGGGCTTTCATAAAGGTGATGACCACCATGCTGGTAACAAAGCAGCACAGCAGAAGCAGCAGTTGTGAAAGCCAGTCATGGGAGAAAAGCAGTAAATCTTGTTGAAAACCTGTAGCAACTGGGGCTGGAATAGCTGTGGGAGGAGGTGGGGGAAGAGGGAAAGATGGTGTGACCAGGGCAGAGGAGGGACAGTAAGGAAGCTTCATTTTCTGAATCAACAAAGAGTAAGAATGAGGATAGAGAGAAGGATTAAACCACTAAGGATTCAGGGTCTGGGAGTGGCTGTTGGGCAAAAAATAAGGCAAGGGAGTAGGGGAAAGAGCAGAAGTGAAAAAGGTGTGATGGCAGGTGACTAGGAGTGTGAGGGGGACAGGTAAGTGTGTGACTTGAGGTGGGATGTAATTAGTGAAGGCAGGAGTGGGGAGAGGAGAGACCTCGACTTGACAATGGTGGGGCAGGGAGCGGAGGAGGTAGTGAAGGATCTGTTTGTTTTCAAGGGTCTGGAAAAAATAGGACTGGAGAGAATGTGGATGGAAACAAGCAAAAAGCTCCTGGAGGCACATGTTGCTCTCCAGGGTTTGGAAGGGAATCCAGGTGTCCTGAGACGCTCATCTCATCTGCTGCCAGCATGTGGATTTGAAAGGCAAGCCTCTGATGCTGGCCAGCAGCACGGCAATCTCTTCCTCCTGCCACCCTTACCTTGATTAGTTGGAGAGGGCACAGTCGCCTGGGTTGTTCCCGTCAGTCCCTGGAAGATATCCCCGTGGTGGATCTGTTACGAGGTTGTTGCTGAACCTCGTGAATGTGCGTATCACGGCATCCTTGCTGGGTTGAGTTGACTTTAAAAGAAACCAACCAGGATCCTAAAAAGCAGCACACTGTAATCTGTGCCAAAAAAGCTCTGAAATCAAGCATTCGGAAGTTAGGGAAGGCTGGAATTAAAACAATTTGCGCAAATTCAATTTGGCTTAATTTTGGCATGTATGACACTGTGAAAAACAGGCCTGGAATGGACCTCAAGGAGCCATCTGAGGACTGCAGTCCATCTCTTTGCTCCAAACCAGGACCAATTATTCCTAGACCATTCTTGATAAATGTTTCTCTAGTCTTCTCTTGTGAGCCAGACGCTAATGACATGACTGCATACTTTTTCTTAATGGGATCCTGCCTCAGTGCATAAAATATACCAGGACCATGCTGTGGAGGAGATTGGGAACGCAGCTGGAGAACGGACAGGCTCATGGTTCAGCTTGCACGCTGCTGCCCTGGAGAACTGCCTCTGCTTCAGAGTTCTTGGGTGGTCATTTAAATCAGACTTTTTCCCAGGCAAGTCATTCTGTTTGCTCCATTTTCTGGGTGCTCAGCTTGAGAATACTGCCTCTGATTTAATTGTCTTTGCTCGGCGCCCTGTTTTGATACAGTGTTATGGGAGACAGTGTCAAAAGCCTTACTAAAGTCAAGGCAAAAGACATCCACTGCTCTCCTCTCATTCACCAAGCCAGTCATCTTGCTGTGGAAAACTGTCAGGTTGGTTAAGCCTGATTTCCCCTTTGTAAATCCATGCTGACTACACACGACCACCTTCATGTTCTTCATGTGTCTGGAAATGGTTTCCATGATTTCTTGCTCCATTGCCTTTTCAGGGGTTGAGGCTGACTGGACTGTTGTTTCCCCAATCCTCCGTCTTGCCCTTCTTCAAGATAGGAGTCACATTTGCTTTCTTCCATGTCTCAGGAACCTCTCCTGATTGCCATGATCTTTCAAAGAGTGGCCTTGCAGTGACATTAGCTGGCTCCCTCAACACTTTTGGGGCCCATGCTCAGAGGCCTGAGATTGCTGAAGGAGACATTTACCAGTAAGGCTTCCTCCTGGGTCACTTATCCCTGCTTCCACCTTTTGTATGTTTCCTCTTTATGTCAGAGTTTTGTCAGGACCTCCTTGTTCATCCACGCATGCCTCCTGCCACCTTTGCTTCATTTTCTTCTTGCCAGGATGAACCACTCTCAAGCTTGGAGGATATGATCCTTGAACATCAAACATCTCAGCCCCTGGCTTCCAGTCCAATATCTTGTTCCTGACTGTGGTCAGGGCAAGATGTTTCAGAGTGTTTTATAAACCCTTGCATACTTGGCAGGTGGCTATATGTCCATCTCTATGGAGACAGAGAATAATTTGAATTCAAACAGCGTGCTTCATATGAAAAAAATAGGGGTTTAGTGCTACCTGCTTCAGTGGTCAGTATTATCCAGGTACTTGCCCATCAGTGATACCTGTACCAGTGACTTTCGGAGTCCAGTTAGAAATATAACTATCTTCCTGTCACCTAGTGGGAGGCTTCTTCTCCCAGGGCCCCCTTACTAGGCAGGTATTTCTAGGGTCCTTCCATAGATGGGTAGAAAAGAGAGTCTCCCTTAGGTGAAGTTTAAGAGCAACCCCACTTGAGAACTAAAATCATCTCCTGGAGAAGTCTTGCACCTTCCGGCGACTAGGGAAAAAACCTCCTACTTTAGGTACCTGATGCATGCAATAACTGCCTAATTTAAAAATACTTCCTTCTGCTGCTTTCAAAAGTGCCACCTTTCCCGTTAATTGCATTGTCCCCTTGCTGCCGTGCTACGAGGCAAAGCGAATATCCCTTTGAACTCAGAATGGCATCATCAGCTTGATATGGCTTACATCCAGTCCAATTAAAAATAAATAAATGTACCACTTCCCTTAAGTCAGATGTCCTGAAATGACTCCTTTATAAAAAGGCATTGTTAATCCTGCCAGGCTTTTCCTGCTCGTAGGCTCTTTTCTTAGGGGTCTCTTGGAGTGACTGCTGCTGCCATCACCCTAACCTTGTTTAAGCTCAGCCGTTTCCTTTCTGTGTCCTCACACGCCTGCTCACTGCTGCCTGTTGAGTTCAGCTTTGCTCTTGCTGCTGGCTTGCAAGGTCTGAGACCCTGTGCTCATCCAAGTCTTGCAGAACAGCATGTGAGCGGTAGCGGCTGGGCGAGATCATGAGATAAGCTTTGCTGACCATGAGCAAAACAATGGACTGTACGCTCAGTGCTGTTAAATACACAAAATAAACAGCGAGGAAAAAAAATAGGTTGCGTGTAACAATCACGGTCACAAAATGTTCAGGAGGAAATGAGATTCTGGAAAGGATTTTTTTTTTTAATTTTTTTTTTTTTTTAAGGAATGCAATTGTTTCCATTGATTTCTAGGGCTTTTTGGTGCTTTCATGCTACTGGTTTCTTAGTCTCCAGCCAGTTAGAACTTGCTGCCTGATCCCGAATCCTGCCTTGTAGAAAGGCTTTTGAATTACGTCTAATAGGCTGAAGCAAAAGCAACATGGGCTGTTAGTCTGATCAAATTAGGAGGTGTGCTCTGTTGTGCACAGTGTAGAAGATTTTGCCGTGTCAAGCAGTCAACAGGGAGTTAGGGGGAAACAGGCATTTTTAATGGGAAACACCTAGGACTCGTGTTTTAGAGACACAGCAGTGAGTCTTTTCTGTTGATTCCTGTGCCTACTTTTAAGCTTTGTGTTTGCAGACCCTCTGGCCTGCCCACATATTTGCTAAATTTATATATTTGATAACTCGGTTTCAGTGCCACATTTTCCCAGATGTTTTAGAGACTGGGGAGAGAGCTCTCCTTTTAAAAACAGCTGCCTCTCCATCTCAGGGCAAGGACAGCTGTCAACACCAGATGTACAATGCAAGATGCAGCAACAATTAGTAACCATTTGCAAGCCAAAGATGGAGGAAGTAGCGTGCGATGGTGATTAGGGACAGGGATCATTAAATCAATTAGAGTGCTTGGCAGAAACTCAACGAACAAAATGAAAATACCGTTACATTTTTGGCCACTTCATAATTAACTGTGCATTTTCTCCCAGTTCTGAGGAGAATCACCGCCTTTAATTCTGGGCTACAAACTAAAGACCCCCAGTTCATAGGTAAGACGTACAACAACAGTGCAAGTTCGCTACCATGGCTGATGGGTGTAGAATGACCAAGGTTTCGTAACTCTATTCAACCATTTTGCTACACGTTGTGTATTGCAGAGCAGTCGTTCGTCTCTGCAGACATGAGTGTATGACACTCCCCACAGTTTGCCTTGCGGATATCAAGAATGGCTCTAACCCACCAAGCACTATTGTCCCCTTTCTCCCCCAGAGAGCTGGCTGTCCTGGGGAGACCCATACCCATGCAGTTATTTTCAGTCAGGGTAAAAGCAGCTGTGACAGCAAGAGCTGGATGAGCATTTAATTGCGGCTAAGGATGGTAATTTCGGTCTGCAGGGAGCCCTTGCGGCGAGGACAGCATCATCCTAGGCAGGCTCCTCCAGGTGCGACACTGCTTTCTTTGCTTCTTTGATGATGCAGACGTCTACTCCCAGCGGCCCTTTCTCCTTCTGTTGGCACCTTGCACTGCATGCAATGCTTTCTTTCCAAAAACTATCTCGGTAGGAACTATCAAATCCTCTTCCCGTATTTGTGAGAAGGCATGGTGAACCTTGTCACCCTGGTGCAACACCCCCCAGCTGTCTGAAGGAGGAAGTGGTGAAAAATCTCCTCTGTTGGCTGCTGTGCTTGGATCCCTGTACAAACTTCTAGGTCACTGTGGCAGCTTGGAAACCCAGCCTGGGTCTTCTCCCCTGCCCACGCCTCTCCCATGTGTCTACCAAGACCCAGTTAAAGAGTAGTCCTAATCCCCTGACTCAAGTTAAGGCTTCCTAGCCCTACAGGATTTTCTTGAATGGACTGGAGGCCTCAGGGATCAGGCTGGCTTTAACTCTCTTTATTTAGAACAGTCTCCTCAACAGCCAGTTTGGAAGTCGATTGGGGAGGCAGGGAAATAGTGAGCATGGGACATCTATGGGCCCTTCCACCAGTACCGCAGTACAGAGAGGCCCGGTAAACTCTGGGGAACAGGGTCATTATAATTTCCTGCTCTCTGGACCCATCTGCTCCTTGGTATCCCCTTTTCAGAAACAGACCGACCTGCTGACAACACAGGAAAATACAAACAGAAAGCAAATGGATGTCAGTCTTGGGCTGCTTGACTGAATCTCATGTGAGGGAGATGATACACACAGAAAAGACCAATAATTTTCTAGATCTTAACCCTTCTAAACTCCTGGGGAAACAGGCATAATTTTTGCTTTGCAGAAAACAAATGTCTGGAAGACTTGTCAAAGGCTCACTGGACTGACAGAGCTTCCCTGGCTCTGGACACTGGTTTTTCCAGGGTTTTTCCACTTTATGAAGGAGGTGTGGTCAGGCAAATGCTGGAGCAAGGGAAACTGTCCAACTGAACCAGATGTTCTCCTGGCACAGTGGGAAACCCAATGCCTCCTTCAAGAGCCAGTGGATAAGACCAACCTTAAAGCTGTGCAGAACATCAGTGGGGAGGACTTCCACATAAGGATGCATTTGCCTGCTTAGTGAGTCACTGATGTTTTCTGTGTGTCGCAATGTTGCCATGAACCTGTATTCAGTGTCTCTGCTTGTTTGACTGCGCTGAAAAATTGGGAAACCAAAGTTGTCCATAGCTCCTGTTACATTAAACTGTTGAGGCCACTTGGCTCTATTGGCTTTGGCGAACTTACCTGACGTCTTGCAAGGCCTAGGTGCACCCACGCACATCCAGATCAGCAAAACATCAGCTGTTCTCCGGAGCAACTGTTGGTGATGACATATTTTGTGACAGGAAATCATTGCAAAATGCCGGGTGCTCAGGATTAAAACCTTCTGTCCTGCTCAGAAAAATAAATGCAACTGGTATGTTCTAAACATAGATTCCTTTGGATTTTGTTCTGGGACAAAAATCAAAACCGCTTTTCAGGATTTATTGTCTAATCATTAACGCCTGGGCAGTCAGTAAATTTGTTACTGTTACAATCTCTGATTTTCCACTGGGGGGGAAAAAAAAGTTAAATTTCAACCATAACCATTGAGTTTGCCCATGCCAATCAAACAAGAGAGAAGCTCTCACTAAATTGTTCTGTGGATAATTCCCTTGGCAATATTAAGGAATTAGATGCAAGACTGGTCGATCCACTAATATTGTGAAGGTTCACTAGCGTAACAAAGTTCAAAACAGCCTTGAATGATTGCATCCTCATCAGGCTGGTGGAGGTAGCCCTCTCACCGTGGCTGCTGGTGGGATGACCCAGTAAGAGCTGCAAGGTAAAGAGCAGAA
>NW_009259718.1:1285219-1288172 GCF_000687185.1 Egretta garzetta | reverse complement strand
TCCTGCTGATCACCTGAAAAAGGAAGCAATGGAGAAAGAAAAAGCAGGAGCTTCTTGCGCAGGAACACGCCTACTGGTGCATGTTGGAGCAGACCTTGTCAGCGTCTGATTAAAATGATTGGATTTGAAGCTTGTGGTGATACATGAAATGTAAGCAAATGAAAACCCCTAAACAAACAAACAAAAGCCTCCCCCTCCTCTTCTCCTGAGCTCCTTAAAGCTTTGTTCTACCTAGAAATAGTACCAGTTTTCCAATTCACTGCCACCTTATGGCATTTTGGAGAGACAACACTTCAGTAATTTCTGTCGGATGCTTCGTATTTTCTTGCAGCCTCCCTGGGAACTTGGATGGTACGGAAATACAGCAGCTGTAAAACTGCCCCTTGCATCCAGATTTGGAACAATATTAATGCCTGAGACACTGGATTAATCTCGCTTGTGAAAACTGATCATTAAAACGTCAATTCTATTTATATTTGCAGATTCTAAAGGGAGGTCATTTCATCAGCCAAGGGGCCAAAAATAAATATGAACTTTGCAGTGTTGTCGAAAGAGAGAATCTTTCAGTCTAAAAAAGCAACTAGCTCCCTCATGATTCTCCCAAATGATTTTAATTGTCAGTCCCTTTTGGAAATTGAGGATGAAAGCTTAACAGGTGCCCTTCTCATGTGTTTAGGGTTCTTCTGAGAGTAGTCTTAGCTAAAGAAAGAATCTAGGAAAAGACTAACAGAAATTGGAGATGCTTTATAACTATAAATATTTCCATCCCTTCAGATAAATAATAAGCCTCTGTTAAGCACACTTGTGTGGTCTCCTGGTAGATGGGAAGATGAGAAGACTCTATGACTTGAATGGACAGGGTTTGGAGAGTCCGTTGGTTAATTATCACTTGGAAATGTGGGCAGGATTGCCTGGTAGAAAACGGAGCAGCTGGGATTTTTGCAGCATGCATTCCCCAAGCGGATGGAGCAGCTTGGTGTTCAGGAAAGTGAGATTAGCAGCAACTGAGAGTTTGGGGTTTGACACGGATTGTTTTGGTACTGAAGAAGAAATGGGATGATTTTAGGGAAGGGCTATACCATATACAGCAAGCATGAAGCTGTTTTTCCTTAGGTAGCCTTGTTCTCTGTAAGTGAATGGAGTCGGTTTCCCATTTGTATTATCAGGTTGCAGACTTGCCATAAAGCTTTAAAGGACATTTTTCAAATGAACGCAGCCAGCGTGTATTATGCATTGGTCTGATTTTTATTTGCTGCTGTTATGAGTAACCACAAATGCTAAAGCAAAGAGCTCACTCTCTCCCACTTGCTATTTTTCAGACCACCAACTTTTTCAAGTAACAAAACTCGGCTGTCTCTCTTAAGTCTGTTCTCCTGTTTATGCGGTCTTTGGAAAGAATGTTGTCAGAAAACGCGATTTGCGTTGGCATCTTGGTGCTTCAAGCCAAAAAATAATTTCAAGTTCATGACTTGGAACGTCTGGTGGTGCATTTCAGGTAGAGGAGATCTGGACACTGCCTAGTTGCATGTTTACTTCTCAAGTAATTTTATGTAAGATCGCTCTTTAAAGAACTAATCCCATCTGTAGCCCTAATTTTTGACAAGTAGTTGTGGCTGGAGTCAACAGCTCTCCCAAAACAGGAGAGAAAATGTAATTTTCAAGGTTGGCGGCTTACTGAGACTGTGTCTCAGCCACGTTCGATGCAGTGGCGTCTCAGAGTGGGGCTGGAACGATAAGTACAGTAGGGTGGTTTGGGGTGGCTGCAGTACCACTCCAGTGCTGTGAATTCAGTCTCTTTTAGTCCTTGTTAGGGCACACCACTGCCAGCTGCCAGGTTTCCAGCTGTACAGAGCTGCACAGGTAGCTCATGATGAATCAAACCTTAAACAATCCCAGGTCCTTTGTAGTAGGTAAAACCATTCATCATTTATCAGGCAGGAAACGAGATTTCCAGCAAACCAAGCACCCCAGGGCGAGCAAACTGCTGAACAGAACCATTTTGAGAGACTGGGTTTGTTTTCTGCTTTGGAAAATAGCTCTTGCAAAGGATAAATTTTAGCTGCCTTTGGCCAGGTCTTTGTTTGCTCACATAGCAATGTTGTTCAAAACGGGACTGAAAAAAAAAAAAAAAATCTGGCAATATTTTGATGCTTTGAAAAGAAAGCATCAGTTCTTAGTTAGACTCTTTAACACTGGCAAAAAGTGCTTCTGCTAGTCCAAGTTATTTTGTTTGTGGTATAAACTGCTCTGGCAAGAACACATTTTTTTTTTTTAATGGCATAAGCAAGCGGTGCTTGATTTTTGCTGAGGTCTGCCGAGTAATTTTACTGAGGTCACAGCAGGGAGCAGTACTCCAGCGCCTGCTTTGCCAGGGCTGGGAACTGATGCCCCTGGGGATGCTTCAGAGCCCTGAAGAAGTACGGGCTCTTCCAGAACACTGCCTGGGACTCTGGCCAGGACCAAGCAAAATCCACTTGTGGTGGCACCGAGATGCAGCTATGAGGGCTGTTTTAGTGGCTCTAACACAAACTGCGTTTCCTGTAAGGCGGTCTTGCTGGTAACAGCTGGGTTGGGAGAACTTCCTGAGGGTCTTGATCTCCTGTCCTCATCGCTCGGTTCAGTTTCTGAAAAGCAAGAGTTCCCATCACTTCCCGTCCCACCTCGGCGGCTTCCAGCATACCACTGTCCTATTTTTTTTTAAGCAAATCACCTCGCCCTGTTGCCACCCTTCTCCCACAGTGGCCAACTTTTCCCACCAACCACACCAAAGGCCTAACAGGTGACATTGCACGCGGCAGCAACGGCCGGGTGGTTCAACGCCTTTTGCCTTTGATGAGGGATTGCAGACAGGCCCACGCGGGAAACTTAGCCCCCCCCCCCCCCCGAACGGTTTTGGGCACAAACCCCGTTATCTTGGGGCGTTCGGGGCAGGGTTTGTTTCGCGCCGCTCCCC
>NW_009259718.1:1284655-1284935 GCF_000687185.1 Egretta garzetta | reverse complement strand
CTGCTAGGGCGGCGGCAGCGTTTTCCGATTGGGTCTCCCTTTCGCTTCGGGGAGATTCGGCTGTGCCCGTGATGACTTCGTGATTGGTTACGACCCGTTACTGGCATTTCCGTAACGACCTCGGGATTGGTCCCGAGGAGGCTCGGATGTTTCCGTAAGGGCCTCGGGCTGGGGGCTAGCGAGTGCGTCGGGCTCTTCGGCTGGGTATTCACAGAAGGTGCTTAGGGCCGTTCCGCAGCGTAGGGCGGCGACGGGCATAGGCGGGGGCGCGGCGTTGGCG
>NW_009259718.1:1190148-1283310 GCF_000687185.1 Egretta garzetta | reverse complement strand
GTTTGGGGCCTGTTGGACCAAAAATGCCGGTCGGTTTGTCCTCTCCCCTAGCCTCTGATCGCTGCCAGCGCTGTAAGCGGCCTCTCGGGCTAATTAAAAAACCTTTTTTTTTTTTTTTTTTTTTTTCCTTTTTTTTTTTTTTTTTTTTTTTTTTTTTCCTTTCTTTCTTTCTCCCTCCCCCTCCCCTTTGTGAAACGGATTGGGGGCTCCCTACCCTGTATTTCCTTTTTATTCACACACACACACCCCCCTCCCCGAAAGGAGGAAACGAATTACGGGCACCCAGGTATGGCCATGACATTCACGTTCATTATGTGTTTTTAAGCTCTGAAGGAGAGAGCTTGGAAGATTTTTCCATGCACCCGTAGATCGGGTGTGAGCACCTTTTAGACCCTACCATTTTTAAAAAAAAAAAAAAAAAAAAAAAAAAAGGAAGGGGGGGGGGCAAAAGGTGTCTCTCTAATATCCTCCAGGCTCTAGTAAAATGCTCAACAGAGGGGATAAGAAAATGGTTATTTTGACATGTGAGCCTATGGAGCCTATTTCAAGCTCGGTGTGCCTTTCCCAGTTTTCTGATCAGAGGAATATATTTTTAAGACTGAGGCCTGTGCTTTATTCTGCACAGGAACGTTGGAAATTGTCTTTAATACACGCCCATCCGTCGTATTCTAGCTTGTGGGATTAGCTGGTTTATGTGAATTAAAAATATGTATTAAATCCGCACAAATGCACAGTGTGAATGGGAAAAGGCCCTGTTCTGAGTCTCTAAAGATTGGCTATATGTTTATAATAGCGAATTTCTTAACTCCTAGTTGGAATATGTTCATATTAACAACTAAACTGTTCTTCTAGATTCATATTAATAGGGTGGTTTTCAGAGATATTTTCCTTTTTCTTACGGAAAAGCAGGGTGGCATCTCTGTGGGACCTGGAATACTTGATATGCGTTACCATTCAATTGATCTATTTGATACTTGCGTACAGCCACACCTGACACGGCTCTGTGTGTGCATGCGTGGATATATATATCACATCGTTTTATGCGTTTCATGCTAAAATGCTGTAAGATTGCGAGCTTTTTGACAGGGCAGAAATTCTGACGTTTTTCTGCACTGAAATGTCTTCCACTGCGGTTGAAGCCTTGAAGAAAGCATTTGGCTCAGGGTCTGTAGACTACCTTGTATCTGCATGATCAGTGTGCCTGCAGCACTTCAAAAAAACACGGGTGCAGTTAGCCCGTATTAGCAGCATAAGAGCATGTGTTTGATCGGGTCCAGCATTAGCGTTTATTAAGGTTTCTTGATTTGTATGGAGAAAAACTGTGGGTGACTCCATTTTAATTTATCAATTCACTTTATGTGCATGTGGAATAGGAAGCAGGTCTTGTTAATCAGTATTTCTGCAGGTGACTGTCCAAACCAAGCGAGACTTAGACCTGTCATGCTCAGCAACTAAATTTGTCTTTATTCAAGCTCTACAGCTTGGTTCTTGAAAGGTCATTGATGCTCCTTTCCCTGTGAGGTCAAAGACTAGACAGATGCTTGCCTGTGAAGAGGGTGCTAACTGATGCAGACTAACAAGTTTGCAAATATGATTCAATCCCAAGTGCATAACGCTGAGGGAGAAACAAAGGCCGGAGCATAAAGCACACGCACTTGTGATAACCCCCACAGTCGCTCCAGTCATGTGCTCCTGGTCCTTCTGCTGTCTGGAAAAAAATGTCAGAACAAAGCAAGAGAACCACATACAAGGACTCTGTGGGAAATGCAGTTGATGTTTTTAGTTAATCCATCCATGTAAGACAGTCCAGGAAATTAATTTTTTTTTTTTGTTTTGTAAGAGAGAAAAATTCCCCGAGTGTCAAAAAGGGTTATATTTTTCTGTTTCTCGTGAGTTTTGATAGCATCTTATGGCATGATGTAGCAAGTTATCTATTAACTGCTGATGAGTGCTTGGGTGGGGGGGGAATCACTTGTGTGGTGAACGGTTTGCTCGGCTCTTTCATTTTGCTATGTATTTACAGACTGATAGTTGCATTCGGAGCCCATTTGAGTGAAAGCTGGGACAAAAGAGTCCCTGTGAGATAGGTGAAAATTGGTGAATTGGTATCTTCTGAGTGTCTCGGACATCTTTAGTAGCTTTGTCTTGGTGCAGGTCTTTTCCGAGTCATCAGGGAGCTTGACTTGTTCGATGTCAACCTCTTTGCTTTTATTTGTAAGTCCAGAGTAGTGGCAAAATTAAATGATGAAGTCAGTCTTGCTCTGGTGTTTCTGCAGCTATTGCTGTTCCTGGCTGAGCACTGCAACAGTTACCTAGAAGGGACAGGTCCAAGCGATGAGAAAAGGATTGATAAAGTAGTGGAGGAGAGCTCACTGATCCTTGTGTTACCTGGGAGGAGCAGTGCTAGAACCGTACAGTGATTGCTCTTCTCCCCAAGGTATATGGGGGAGAAAGAGCGAGCAAGGATTTTTCATCTCTTCCCTGCATAATTTATTAGACTTAATTTATAAGACTTTGTTCTCAGAAGGTGGTGAGAAAGCCTAAGCCTTGATGGGAGATTACCAACAGCTGCTTCTCCTCTGGCTGTTGGGAAAGAAGACTTCTCATGCGTGCCGCTCTCATTGCTCTGTAATAGACATTACAAGGGTTTTAAGAGCTCTGCAAGAGTAGGAACCCTGTGGCCTTCTTGTAATCTCTTTCAAGCCATACCAGCATCAAGAGTACCTTCTGAAATCTGACTGTTTTTTGTTTCTCTATTTATATTGTGGTGGTTTTGAAATCACTCCACCATTCTTTCCACCCCACCGTATGGACTTCTACATTGAAGTGGTTCTCAGGGAGGTTATTCTTTGTGCAGGTCTGTATTGCTGGGTGTGTAGGCTTTCCCTGCACAAAAAAAAAAAGCACGTGTGCTCCTTGTGTTGAGCCTCAACAGGGGACAGGCTTCCAGTTTTCCACTTGCTGATACTGTCAACCTGCTGGTTAGAGTATAAGAGAAGAGGTATGAGCTTGAAGCTTTCTTTTGTTCTTCACCTAGTTGTTCTTGCACTGCTTCCAGATGTACATTGTTTCCCAAATGGGACAAAAATAATCCTGAAATATAAAGGGTAGTCATGCAACACATGACCAAAAATATCTGTATAAAAATAGAAGTCTCAAAGTTTGCAGTTTAAGAATTTTCATCTAATGACTGTGGAATTGATTTTTTTTTTCCTTCCCCTCTTCCCTGAGCTTCTGAAAATAAGTGTTTCAAGTAACACCAAGTCCTTGTAGACAGCAGTACTTATTGTAACTGTAGCCAATTATCTTGTTGGTCTGCAGTAAATAATGTCATGGCTAATGCTTGCCATGAAGAGTTCTTTGCTCCATGTGCGAGTGTCATGGCTCTGTAATTGGTTATTCAGAATTTGTTAACTTGGAGGGTGAGGAAGGCAGTTTTGTTTGCTTTAGCTAATTCTGATATTGTACACGTACTCTTGGTTGCAAAATCTAAAGGACAATCTTGTAATATTTCATTTTGGACTCCATGGAAGAATGTTACAGTGGTGCCAAACTTGGGGTTTTGTTGAAGTTTTTTCTTTTTAGATGCAGTGTCTTTTGTGCTATATAATCTCCTGAAAGCACAAGAGCTTGTAAACCTATGTTGCTGTGTACTGTTCGCACGTGGTACTACTGCTGGCCTTCGAGGGTGATGCATCTTCTGCTAGTGTAACAGCTCTTTAAAAAGTGGTTCATGAAGGAATAAAGTTCTGGGAGTTTGTTGCTCTGTTAGTAGCCATTTTACAAGCCAGGACATAAAAGTGCTTTTTAGGTAGCATGTGGCGTCTAGGTGACAGTTTAATTTAATACTATGTGATGTCCAGGTAGGTGAGTAGGAAGAGCCTTGGAAAAGAGCACCCTGAGCACCTTCAGCAAGAAGGAATGAGTGGGGCTGTTGAAACTGGCAAAACGGCTGAGATAATGCCACCTTCTGTTTCTCAACCCAGTTAGGGTAGGGCTCTCTCTACTGCTTTGATAGCAGTTTCTGCCTAATTGGTTTCTGAAACTGGAAGCCGCCCATCCTGCTCTCCTTGCTGGAGAGAGGAAGATCACTCCCTTCCAGAAGCCTGCTGAGTGTTATGTGTCTGGCCGTCGCTGATCCTAGCCCTGTCCAGCTTTCTGACTGCTGCGGGGTGAACAGCTTTCCTCATGCCTGAACTTGAAAAAATTGCACTAACGGGGTCAGCTAATGACCATGTGTTCCACAGTGGAAAGTGTCTCATGCTGTAGCGCCCCAAAGTCATGCCTTGCAGTCTGAAAAGGAATAAACCAGCTGTCCTCTGTACTTAATTCTAATCCTGGCAAACTCTTTACTTGTGTCATGAGGAATAGTTGAGCAGAAAAATAACTAATAAAAAAGTGAGGCCTACCAGTGGAACCTGTCGAATATTGATTTGGCTGATTATTCCACTGTGTCCCCCATGTCTTATTTCTGTGGGTTGGTGGCTTGGTTGTTGGGTTTTGTGTGTTTTTTTTTTTTCTTGTAAGACATATTGGAGGTTTATCCTGACCCTTTTCTTCTTGTTCCATCACTGTTCTGCACATTTCCTCTTCCCTGTGCTGCTTCCTGGAGGTGATCCCCTATTGTATTATCACTTGATTCACCTTTTGTATTTCTTAGCAATATTTTAACCATCTTGTTTGCCTATTTACACAGCTGTGGAAACCTATATGGCTTATGGAGCATGCTCCTTGCCTGTATGCATCCTGGCTGTGGTATTTGTTGTATCACTTCATCCGTTAATGTGATAGGACCTTATAGGTTTATGTACTCTCGATCTTTTTCTTGGGGGATAAGAAAAGAAGTAGTTCTTTAGAATATATTGCTGAAGACCACACCACAGGCTGAAGGGTTTCCCTCTACTTCACCAGGAGTTCTTTAATTTTGATGTATTATATTTTTAAGTGCCTTTTTAGATAGAACATAAAGGATTTTACAGATGTACTCATCACAGGTCTTCATAATGATATAACTCTGTGGGATACTGGCTGTTGCTGTTCCCTCACCCCATGCTCTTTCTTGAACTGGCCTATAGGGTATCGGTGTCTGCAAAAAGCCTGCAGTTAAAGCTTTGTGCTCTGACCAGCTCTAGCATTTTCTGAAATGAATTAATGCTGAACCCCTTAGTTATTTGAACACGTTAGCTAATAATATGCAAGGTGTTTGGAGAACACCTTCAGGCTCTTGGTTCAAGCTTTTGGAGCCGTTTTGTTTTGAATGACTCAATGTGTCCCACTTTAAATTGTCTGTTACCTCTGAGTTTCTGGAAATTTCTATAGACTTAAGACTTGAACATTTTTCTGGAGTTCCCTCCCTTTTGTTTTTGTTAAAGAAATTTTAACTTTACTCTGAGGACTTTTAGTCACCCATAGCTAGTGTGGGAAGTGCTAAAGTGGCTGTCTCCTGCAGAAGCTCTATGGCTGGTGGAGTTACTTGGCTGCTTTCTGAATTTAATGAGCATCAGCCCTGTGCAGCCTTGAAAGATGAAGAAAACTTCTAAAGTCAAGCAGCTATGAAAAGGACCTTATTGAAAGTTTAAATGCCTCGCAAAACAGCTCTCCTCATTTTTCTTTGACCCAAGTCCATATAAAATCCAAAATTT
This sequence comes from Egretta garzetta, assembly GCF_000687185.1. Classification (NCBI taxonomy): domain Eukaryota; kingdom Metazoa; phylum Chordata; class Aves; order Pelecaniformes; family Ardeidae; genus Egretta; species Egretta garzetta. The sequence continues at coordinate 1,277,668 of NW_009259718.1, read as the reverse complement.
TGTCTTGTCAGCACTTCCCTTCAGTAAGCCACACAAATAGGTGCTTTTTTTTTTAAATGTATGTTGAAAATAAATGCTAATTACAGCTTTTACAATGTGGTAAGAAAAGATACTCCCTCAGACATAAAGGCTTAAACCCATAGAGTGCTGCACAGGTCAAACCCCCTCTCTCTAGGTGCAAAACCAGGAACCCCCTTGGCACTTCTCACCTGATTGAGATTGTTGCCGAAGTGCTGCATACTGCCATTGGGGAAGACACGAGTTTGAAGGCATGATGGTCTACACCACTTCATATTTTTTAACTGATTTAAAGCGTACCCGTGTATTGAGTGCTCCTGGTCAGTGCTCCTGTGTCTCATTAAACAGACGCCTAAAATGAAGCTCTACCTGAGGCTTTTGCAAACTAGATTTGGATAACCGCTATAGGTAAAGAACTGCTTTCACCAAATCTTCAGCATTGCTCCTGCCTCCACTGATACCGCCTTAGCATGCTGTAGAGAGAGGGTCAGTTATCTAGGTATAGTCCATGAATATATCCTCTAACAGTGCTGCTGTGTGATGTTCTGTCTGTGCAGTAGGAGAGATGAGGTGATTGCAAGAGAAATCCATGTCGGAGACCCTACTGAAAGCATTTTTAAATCACCCTCTGAGAACTGTCAAAAACATGGATGCTCAGAAGTGGACAGTGATTTTTTTTTTTTTTTTTATATATATGATCAGTGCTATCAAAGAATCTTTTCATTAGGTGCTCTTGCCACAGAAGACTTGTCTGTTGTTCAGAAAAGGAAATAAAGCAAAGCAGTTCATTCTGTACTTTTATCTCTTGCAGACGGGAAGTAGATCTAAGCATTTAAGGCAATTTGTGTTCTCACCTAGTCTGTCTTATAATGGAAGAAAGGAAAGCGGTAAGATAGCTTGTCAGTGTCAAGCAGGGCTTTTTTTTTTTTTTTTTTAAAAAAAAAAAACCAAAAGCTGTAGAGCAACAGCTCCTTCTGAGCGGATGGCACCTGTCCTTGCCAAGAGTATTGCCACTTCCCTGTAGCAGCGAACCCAGTGTTTTCTGTCTTAGCCTGATCAGCTGAGGGACTGTTAACATAGTATCAGTACCTGTGCTTCCTGCGCATGTACTTGACCAGTGACTTGATATTAACTGGGTGAAAATGAGTTGCCAAGTATCTTCCATGTGATTAATTTCTTGATGATTTGCAAGGTTTCTGCATCAGTAATGTGGAGTCAGTTTAGCTGAAGGAATAGCGCTGCGGAGTTGCAGAGGTCCTTGGTGCCTGCCGTAGGAAATTCACTTTAGCTTGCTTGTAGGAAAGAACTTACAGCTAAGAAAAATACAATTTCATAACTTTCTAATAGGTCTGAATAGGTCCGAGTGTCTATTGCTTTGTAGGTTATAATGACTGCTGTAGTCACATTGAAAGTAGTGAATGACTGTTATGCTGGTATTATAAGGTTGAGTTGAATTATTTAGAGATAGCTGCTAGTATTTTTCCTTTGTTTAGGTAGCTTCTTTTGCTTTTATTTTTGAGTCTGGAAAGTGTCTCTTAAACATAATATATCACAGGAATGTGTAATGGTGTAGTTACATTGCTTGACTTGTCTCTTCGGGCAGTTGGGTGGATCTGAAGAAACCTGTTAGTAGTCCAAGTGCCTGACAGTAGGTGATCACAGTAAGAGACCTGCCGATCAGAAGCAAAAGGGAAGATGTTCCTGACTGATACCACTGGATAAGTAATGCTGTAGAGGGTGTATGGGACTTGCAAATAGTGTGCTGCTGTGCATGCATGAAGATAAGTGTTTAAGCGTAGTGGCAAAAGTTGCCACAGACTTTTGGATCAGAGCACTTAGAAGGAGAGAAGTTGGGTGTTGGCTCTGAAGTTATAACCAGAAGGGAAGCGGCAGCTGAATTTTTCCAACCAAGGCAGACTTCTTACAGACACCACTGTAGAACATTGTCTGTTTTGACTTTTTTAGTAGGAATATAATTCTTGTCGGCTACAAGCCCTGTAGTTCAAAGAAGTCTCTTTTGCCAGGAATGCAGGCAATTGTTTAATTTTCAGACAGGCCAAGAATATGTTTTGCAGAAAGATAAACTGAAATGTGACTGTTGCTGCAAACAAGAATTTATTTTTTTTTTCTTGCAGTGTAGAAAGAGGAAAACCTATTTAGTCGCAGTTGATAGTGCAAATCTGTTTGGTTTTCTTGGTTCACACCCTGCTGCAAACAGTTACATAGAACCTATATTACTATTTGTATACCGTCTCTCATGTGCTTCATTTGTTTTAAGTATCTGTAAAAAAAAAAAAAGTAACAATGAATTGACCTATATGAGTGGGTTTCCTTGAGGGAGGAAGGGGACACAAATTCATCAGCTTAAATAAACCAAATATTTGGTTGTTGGCCAAGTAAATGTGAATCATTTGGCACAGATCTCTATTCCTGTGAATGAAGTCCATAGCCATAAATGAATTTCCCCACATTTGTGGGAGATTGAGTATCAGCCTCAGAAAGAATGAGTATCAGCATCAGAAAGAATGTTTTGTGCCTTGCTGAGAGAATAAAAGCTTTCTGACAAGGCATACTTTTTGCAGGTGAGTAGATATAAGGCTTATGGAATGTTTTTTTCTTTATATATACAATTGCTCAATTGAAACCTAAAGAAGTGGAAAATAATGTTGTTCTTGTGAAGATCCTATCTGTTGACCACTTCCCTTCTATTCTTGCAGCCTTACTCATGATTGTATATACTGGCTTGGGAGCCATGGGTATGTATAGTGTAAGGCAGTGCAGTAGTTTCAAGTTAACATTTTTTTTTTCTGTGTTCCTCAGAGAACAGAGAAACCTACTAAGCAAATTTCAATTTTAGAGACTTTGAAATAGGTTTACCAAAATTATTAATTTTGGGTTACGTGTTTTAGTAACCATAATGGACTGCAGAGTTGATTTGAGTCTTAGGGAAATGCTTTAAAGGCCTGTGGAAAGCTAGGTGGTTTTTTTCTGTTTGTCTGGTTTTGTTTTCTAGTGGATCAACTAGTAAATGTGCTAGGGACAAAAGCATGAGGTTTGTGCAGAGTGGGAGAAGCTTACTGTTCCAGAAGTTTGGGGCCCGAACTTCAGATGATACTCGTCAGTGGGAGGGCAGGGAGAGCTTTGATTGCAGCTCCCAGAAGGGAAAGTATTGGCATTTTTAGATTGAGCTCAACTTTGAGCTTGTTCTTCCTTGATCAGTGCAGTAGGCATGAGTTAGTTTGGAGTTGTGTATAGATTTTTATTATGTGAGTGACATGGGGATGGCAGTTGAGTATGTTTGTTGGACTCTACATGTCTGAGTAATCAAGTTCACCAACAAATTCTCTGAATGTCATTCAATCAGAGTGTGTTTTAGAAAAGTAGTTGGCTTAATAGAAGATCTTCGCAGGGTAATGAATACTACCAAATCTGCAAGTCTCTTCTATATCATGGTAGGCTTAGCTTCAATGGACTGAAGCATCTCGTTGGCTGGACTTACTGGCTTTCAGTGTCCATGGAAGCTGACAAGGGCATTGCTGGCATCTGTGACAGCAAAAGAATGGCGGCTGTTTTCCCAGGAGGCACATCTGAAATGCCTGTTTTTTGCAGGCAGGTATGTATATGGCGGCTGTTTTCCCAGGAGGCACATCTGAAATGCCTGATTTTTGCAGGCAGGTATGTATAGATATTAATGAGGCAGCAAACAGCATTTTCTGTGTGGTGTCAATGCTTTGGCTTTATGCAGAAGCCTGTGGATTTTTTCTTTATAATATACTAGATTATTTTTTTGCTGGTAATGTTTGAGCAGTTCATGATTGACTGTAAATTTTTACTATAGTAGGCCAACTCTAAAAGGGAGTAGTGCAGAGACATTTATGCTCTGTCCATAACTCTTCATAATTATGATACTTCACAAATACTCATATTGAGACAATGACACTGCCTGCATTTCAAAATATCTGGTGAAAGCCTAATTTTCATTCTTACCTGGTGGCATAATTACAAAATGTAAATTTCTTCTGGAGTTACTTTAGAATATGTAGTAGCTACCTATGCCTTTCCGTTTATTTGGATGTTGTGGGGGCATTGTTTTGGGTCGGGTGTTGGGTTTGTGGGGGATTTTTTGTTTGGTGGTGTGTGGTTTGTGGTTTGTTCTGTGTGTTTTGGTTTTTTTGGTTTGGGGGTTTTTTTTTTGTTTTTTTTTTTTTTTTTAAGCAACTGGAATCAGGAGAGGGTTCCTGGCAGACCAGGTCAAAATCAGTAGATTCCAGATGAGAACAAATGATGATAAATTGTCCTAAGCAGCTCCTTTTACTCTCTTTTTACATATATTTGTGGGTGTACACACACACACATATGCATTGTCAGAAGTAAGATATGGAGGGGAGGAGATGATCTAGGTTTCTGAGATCTGGAATTTAAACCTAGACCATGTGTGAAGGCTTTGCTTTAGAGCTTCTGCTTTAAAGCCTTTACAGACTGCTTTAGAATGTTCTGCCAAATCTGTGTTGACTAATTACATTTCTGCAGACCAAACTTGGGAGTAATGTTTTAATACTTGAACAATAATTGTTTTGTCAGAAATAGCAAACCTGTTTCTCATTTGACTTCATGTGATACGTTCTGTGACTTGGTAATGTCCTATTCCACTAGCATTAACATTTAATTTTGATGCTGCTAAGGGAGCTGTGAAAGAAGCTGCATTGCAACCTAATGTGTTGTCTTCTATCACTCTAAATGCCTTTTCCCTTTGAGTGTTGTGAATATGGGAGGCTTCTCTCCTGGTTGCAGATTTTATGTTTAGGTTGTCAGCAAGCCAATTGTTAAAGAACATACTGGTAAATTAGGAAATGAGATTTCTGACTTTGATAAATTGTCAAGATTTTTGTGTGTTTGTGGCTATAAAATTGAGTATTTTTAAAACTCTAAGAGGTTAGTTTTCAAGTAAGGACACAGTCGCTATGTGACTTTAAAGTAAGAATTTGCTTTCATTCAATGAGTTTAAAAGTTTTTGGTATAGGGGAGGCTCGAGGCACTTAAAAGTTTTGCAAGTATTTGCAGCGCTAGATAGTGAACCTATAACAATCTGTACTGAATGCTGGGATTCAATACCCATGGATTTTGCAGGACATTCTTGCAAAAGCGAAAAACTGAATGCCCAAAACCCCAAACCAATTATAACCGTACACCCGTAGTAGGTGTATATCTGTTTTGTTTTTGGGGTTTTTTTTTAAGGCTCTATGCCTTTTTTTGACTAGGTTATTCAAGCATTACACTGAACCATTTTACCCTAGTGTTGCTATGATTAATACAGGGAAAAATACGGGGACTTGACAGTAGATTTGTGCTAATGTAGCATATACCATCACAGAAAAGCTGCAAACCTGTGACCTTGCCTTGTTCTAAATTTTGGGTGGGTTGATTTTGTGCCTTAATGTACAAGTTTGTATTTACTTTCAAAGCTGCTCATGGTATTCTTGTTTGAGTCTCTGGGAAGACTGATGACATGTAGGTTTTAACTTGCTTATTTTCGCTGTTCACACTTACCGTGCAGCCCGGTGTCTTCTGGCTGTGGTGCTTTCACCGCACCCAGCATTCTTGTGCCCTCCTGTGCTTCCAGTGAAGTCCCAAAGTTGTAGTGTACTGGGCTTTGCTGGTGTATGGATTCATCTGCAGGGGGTGTGAGCAGCCCTCACCTAGTACTTTGCAGGTATGTCTTGAGTCTGAGTGAATGGAGTAAGCAGTTCTGGCAGGGGAAGAAAAAGGCTAGTGGGAGTGACATCTGTCTGGTGTGTTAGCGTGCCAAATATTTTTCTGGGAAATATGAGGAAGAAGCATATGAAAAATATATCGGTAGTCCATTGAATTGTAGAATGGATGCAGTAAGGAGAACAAAGTTTTGTTGCTGAGGACTAGACTTCCTAGAAAAAGACTGCTGTACATAGGGTATTGCAGTTTTGCTTTGAGACTACAAATGCAGTTTATTATGACTGTAGTATATTTGAACGACCTGTTATTTCTAAGTATGGTAGAGAACAAAGGCAAGTATTTCTAAAAATTCAGATAACGTCCAGGATTTTGTCAGGAAAAATAGTTTATAAAGGGGTGGGGAATTTGCAGATGAAAGCTCATTATTCCTCTTCATCTGACACTGAAGAGAGCAGATGTTACTGAACTCCTGGAGACTTGTTTGTTGAAAACCCTTGAATTGCTCTGGACATTTCTTGTGCTGTTTTACTTTGATTTCTTATTCTGTCTCTATTGATATGAAATCCACTTATACTTAAAAAACATGCAGTGAGTCAGGTAGTGATTATTTGACCATTGTTGTTTGTTACCGCTTTCTTCAACTCTACTGTATGGAATTATTCTGTGTGTGGAATCAGCTCTGCCATATTTATTAGTAGTTTTTGTGCTTATCTGGAAAGTAAGTCATCAAACATTAAATATAACCTTCCCCTGTTTTTAAATGAAGATACAAAGAGCTAATGCAATCATCCTAGCATTTTACCAGATTTGTAAATTATATATGAAATGTTCTTCTTTGTAAAATGTACCTTTCTGGATGTCCTGAGGTAGACTATATAATTTGTAACTCTTCAAATGGTGTGAAAAATGGAGCTGAACTATAGTGACATATTGAAAGTTGGACAATCTGACTTGCGAGTCAGTGCTGTTACTGAAGTGCAAGAATGTATTTTCTCCTGTAGAATGCAGGAAGGTAGGCTGGTGCAGTTATGAATCACTTTTGCTTCATCTTGGCATAGTATTAAGAAAAAATATTCCTTTGTGCTACTAAAAGAAAAATAGCTGAAATCCTCTAGAAGTTATTCAAAAATGCCCTTTTAAAAAATATGGTACGCTTTAGATTCTTACAAAGTGACCCATCCCGTGGCTGTTCTTTGAAGAAAAGGATGTGTAGACCACATAACTGAAACCTCTTAAAAGGACATCAGCCATGGAACGTGCTGGTAAATAGAGTCAACTATGTGGCATGAAAGCACTTGTTTAAAAAAAAATTACCCACTAAAAACTTCAAATGTGTACTTTTATGGAATACTGCTAACTTTTTCCTCCAGTAATTCACTCACAGCATAATTTTCATTTTTTTTTGGGCTTTATGCAGCTGAGAGCTCTTTGTTCCCATAAACTGTAAGACGCAGTGCTGGAGAACAATGTAATTTATTCTTAGGTAGAGCTACTGAATGTGCATAAAATACAGGGGATATATGCCTTAAAGTACATATACACATATGCATACCTCCTGTTAATTGCTGTGGTGGTATTCTTTGGGTGTTTGCTTACGGCTGCTCTCGAAGACAGGAAAGTGCAACACCTTGATCTGACCCGGTATGTCTGTTCTTACAAATTAAATGTCTTTAAATTGTCTGTGCTCACTTTCACACTGTTAACTATCTTATATATCCTGGCAGAAACTCAGGCTTTTGTTTGTCTAAGAAGGGTCTGCAGCCATTATAAAATAAATGTTCCTTTTGAAATTAGTCTGGACTTGCGGTCAAACTAGAAGGATGGGTCAAGGGGGTTTCTGCGGAGTTTTCTTGAGTGTAGTAGTAAATTTTTTGCAGCTAATCTGAGTAAACTTTCTAGACTTGTGGATTGCATTCCTTTCAGAGGTGCTCTAGGGACTAAAGAGCATGTGTTCAAAACGATCTTCACAGAGCAGTGGTACCGAAGTAGGATGAAACTTAGCAGGGGCAGATGCAGTCTATTAGTCTTCAGTAAGACTTGGCTGTGTGAATAACAGGGGGGGATAACTGGGAAGGCAGGAGATCTGCAGAGAAGAACCTGGAGTTAGATGTTTGCATAGTGGCCATGAATCAACCCATGTTGCAATAGCAGCAAATTTCTTACTGGACATGTTAACAACAATGTCATGAAAAATAAATTAAGTTAGCCTTCTCACTTCTCAACATGCTAATAAGCTGCAGTTGAAGCGTAGCACCTAGTTTTGGTCTTGTACTGAAGAGTAGTCTGCAAGCAAAGAGGAATGATCATAGCTCTAGAAAACGTGCTCTAAAGGAAAGCTGAAGGCACTTAGGATGATTTATTTTAGAGGAGACTGAAGGGAGATTTCTTTTGATAACATTCTCTAAATACATTAAAGATAGTTGGAAAAAAGAGACTAAGCTGTTGTCCTCCCCACTGGAGATGAAACAAGTTGTAGGCTTAAACTGCAGCAAACACGCTTTACGTTCGTTGAGTCAATTTTTAAGAACAATGGGAGCACTGGAATAGATTAGGAAGGCTGTTGGATTCCCAGCAGTGGCTGCTTTAAAAACGAAGAAGTTTGCCAGGTAGTTTAGGTACAGAAGTTTGGAGAGATTTTAGTTAAGACAGCCTGTGCTCCCTTATGGTCTTATTTTCTGTCATTCTGGTTATTTCTGCATGGTATTGGGATGACTTTCAGTTATAGTGCACTGATCCTGTTCCTTCTCCCCTTGGGATGAAGTAGCTTCGTGCTACTGGCAGCCTGCTGGCAGTTAGTGGATATGAAGATGAGGATCTGTGAAACTGGCCACAACTTTAACACTTAAAGGCTAGGTAGACTATCTTAGAGAGGCTAGCTTCAGTCTGGGAATTTAGCATATGCAATGGTTTGTCCTAGCTTTCACACGTAGCTCTAATTTTGAAAGAATCAGAGAATGGCTTGGGTTGGAAGGGACCTTTACAGATTGTCTAGCCCAACCCCCCTGCAATGAGCAGGGACATCTTCAACTAGATCATGTTGCTCAAGAGTCCCTGTTCAATCTGGCCTTGAATGTTTCCAGGGGTGAGGCATCTACCACCTCTCTGGGCAACCTGTTCCAGTGTTTCACCACCCTCATTGTAAAATCTTCCTTACATCTAGTCTGAAAGAACTTCTTTAACCTTGGAATTTAGGTAAAGGTACTGTATTTAGAAAAGCTTAGTATCGTTGGGGAGTCTGTATTTTTAGTTAGAGGTTTAAATAAGCTCTGAACTTTGTTTCTTGACGTAAATGCTGTTTAAATGAAAGCTTGCTCTTGTTTGGTAGTTCTGTACTGCAGTTGAGAACCACAGACTTTCTGTGGGGGATCTCTAGAGCTTGCTTCATGTGGGTCTTGAGAAAAACAATGCTTTCCTTCAATTTTTGATCCTGTGGTTCTTACTTCAACACGAAAGTATTTAGTGCAAGTGAAGAACTGCTCAGAGCTTCAAGCGTAGACCAGGACCATATTGTGTAAGTACCAAGCTTATGATAGGGGATTTGTGCTCGAAAGAACTTACAGTATAAATAAACTATTCTGATGTATAATTATAATGGCAGTGCATGAAGAATATTCATCCCTTAATACATAACTGCCTATTTACAGTAGTCACTTTAATTTTTATTTAATAAACAGGCAAGTGTCTGAAGACTATGTGTAGCAACCACACGCTGTGTAGAGTATGAGTCAAGGAAGAAAATAAATTTTTGGTCTTGTACATCTATGGTGTGTAGACAGATACATTCTTTTTTTACTAGTGCTCTGATTCAAAGGTCAAAGATTTGACGTGGACCTTGAAAATCAAAGCGTTGCCTATTGTCACTTCTTTATTCCCTAAAATTTTTTTGGATTTTAATTGATTTATACCTAGCTTTTAGACATATAAGTAAGAGGGATGTGTGAAGCTGTTAAGTCTAGAGTTCTCATACGAGAAACTATAAAGATACTTCCAAGCAAAAATGATCATATGTACAGGTACATGGTTTCCCATTTGGTGCAGAAACTTTGAGTAGAACTAAACAAATAATTATATTTTTTTTCTGTGCCTCTCAAAACTACAGTCTTACTGTACATATGAGATTACTGTGGAAGGCTGGAATCCTGAACTAACTTTTTCTGAAATTATAATTTGGTTTTGTAAAATTCTGTTGATGCCTTGCTTCCGTATTCCGAGTGATTTTGAATATGCAAAAATAGATTGATGTCAGATGAAACTTTTTTCCCTTCTAATCTGCTCAAATGAGAGAGAAGAAATGATAACCCTGAAGCCTTATGTCCAAGTCTTCCTCAGGTATGATAATAGTCCAGAGTGCCTTTCGTTCTTTCCTTTTTAAATCTTTGGCTGATGAAAGGATTAGACCTAGAGAGGCTCTTGCTGAAGACTGTCGTACTTCATTTCTAGGCAATGCTTTGCTTAAGGCTGTGCTTCATGTTTGCTCTGCCTTTGCCATGCACAAAATAGTCCATCTCGTAGATGGCTTAGACTCTCAGGGCATACAGTTCTTTTTTTGTCTGCAGCTGTCATCATCTGAATGATGGAAGAGTTTACAACTTGGGTATTGTGGAAAACTTGTTCCTCTTCCCTGTTGATAGCTTTGAGAGACTGGGGTGCTTCTGTTGACATTCTTCAGCTTCGATGCTGTGATGGTGACAAGAAGTCAACAGAATAACCTGGCATCAGAAAGGGCTGCTAGGAAAGAAGTAAGGTAGAGCCTAACCAAGTGGTCTTTTTGCCTTACTGGAATCATACAGCTGAATTGAGTTTTCTGAAAATAGATAAGGCTAAAAAACAAACAAGAAAAACCCCAACCCCCCTTTGCTCTTCCTTGAGCTTGTTTTTGAGCACAGGATGCATTAGATGAGCATGAGACAGTTGGTACGCTGACTGAAATTGTAAGTTAATGCAGATCCTATTATTGAAATAACATTTTTCATGGAGAAGAAAAATTGCAGAGAAGTACTTGTTCCTTCTCTTCCGTATTTGTCAAAATATTAGTAAATTCTCTTTGTGTGTAAAGACTCTTTTGGTTTAAATGGTCACACCTTACTTCCTTGCTCCTTTACCTTTGTTGTAGTCAGTATTTGTGCTTGAAACTGCATGGAACCACAGCTCTCGAATTGAGTTATCTATGGGAAATGTTGTGTTTATTGTTTGTAATGCCAGAGTTTAGCTGATGTTACACTCACAGGGTTGTTTTTTTCCGTGGGTTTCAGTTTTATGCAAATGTATTTTAGAAATACAAATATGTTTTTTGAGGGAAGAGAGTAAGTGGAATGGCAAACTTGAGAATGGGTCTGGTTTAAAGAGTGCAGTAAGGCACCTTTTGGATTAAAAAAGAAAGCAATGATAATTTGAAGTTTAGATCCTACTAATGTCTTAAATATATTTTTTTAGATGTTTCAGATTTTTTTGATATTGGCTTTCAGAGTTCTGTACACATGGTTGTAGAAGCACATGCAATGGGCTAAGTTTCTGCATTTGGACTAAAATTGATGTGCAGATCAGTGGATCCAGCTGGGAAGTTTTTAATTAAGCATGCTAATTAAGTCATGCAGTGTACCCAAAAGCGCTGCTTGGTTATAGGGGAGAACAACAGTTGCCTTGGCTATGAGTGAAGGAGAAATACTTCATTGCACCACCCTTCAAACTCCTGCCAGTGGGAGGAGAACGTGAAGTCTAAAGTCATTCAAGAAAATCTGAGTACCAGCAGTAAAACTTATACTCTTCTTATTTCAATGCATCTTGCCTTTTTTATTCTTAAACACTCTTTGACGTGGGACAAATTCTTACTTTCACTAATAAGAGAGTACAGTGATGTACAGGAATACTCCAGTGGCAACGAAATAGCATGCTGTATTGTGGACAGCTTGTACGTTGAAAGATTCGTCATTTGGAAGTGTGCACGGACAAGGTTTTGCACAAGGATGTCGGTATGACTGGGGCACCTGAACAGTAAGGCTGTAAATGTGGTGATTTTGGGTAGTGTACTCCAGTGAAGGCAGGGAAATGAGTGAAATTATAGTAGCTGCTGCTGAGGCCATGTGTGGGGTATTGCGTGCCCATCTGATCACTTGGGCTGCACAAAAGGGGAATTCAGTCTGAAGCACAAGCCAGGATTATCAGGGGAAAGGTGAACCTGGAAGTGAAACTGGTGATATTTGTCTTAACTTCAGCAAAATAGTCAGGATGTTGACTATTTTTTTTTTCTGTGTAAATATGTCGAGGGCAGAGTGAGCAAACATTAGTTTAATTATTGCTTTTACTTCCCCTTAAGTACAATGCTTGTGTAAAAAACAAGTATACTGAAGCTATAAAGGGATGTATTTTCTGTCTTAATCTCTGTTTTCTGTTCTTCCCACTCAAAGAGATTTTTAGAATAGCTTTCCTCAAGAAAAGCTAAGCACCTTAAAGACTTACCTTGATTGAGTACACACTCAGGGCTATACAATATAGTTTCCTTCAGTAGGAAGAAGTTGGACTTGGGGACCTAAGAGATCCTTTTAATGTTTCTGCTTATTATAAGAATATGAGAAGTTAAAGCTGAGAGGCTTTCGTGATTTTTAAAACACCACCACCAAAACCCTCAAAAAACCAACTTCAGCCATGCTGAGGGGGACGTTCTGGCATATATGGAGACATCCTTTGTTGTGGCTTGAAGAGAAAGCCTTGGTTGTTCTTTTTAAAGAACAGTTGTGTGCCTTCAGACCACTAAAGTGGCTGGAATAAAGCTAAAATGAATAAATAGAAACATACTGGTTTAGTTGTTCATGAATGTGTATGGAACATTTCTTTGTGGCTAGTAGTAACTAGAACAGCCATGTAACTTTTATCAGATGTTGAGTTGTCTTGACTTGCATTGGGTTTAGAAACTTTCTATACCAGCAGACTTGTTTTCCATTTCTCTCTCGTGTTTAAGATTTGAGACTGGTACAAAAAAGCATTTTTTCTATATGATAACATCAACCCTGAATGTTTTCTGTGAAGAGAAAAGAAGTAAAAGAAACTCTACCCTGTATTGAATTTATATGGTTTGTCCAAGTTTTCTACTATTCTTTGAGAGGCATTAATATTTTCTGTTGCTTCTAGCATATTGGGAATGCTCGCAGACTATTTAGGGGAATCCCCTTCTCATTTTAAAGTTCATAACTACCAATGTTCTGGTTTTAATCCAAGCTCAGGGACTAAATGAGTATTACACAATGAATTATGTCTCACTTAAAGTTTAAATTGCTTTTAGCTGTCACCATTTGCGCAGCCTACTTTGAAATTGGATTATTTGACATTTAGAGGGGAGTTGGTTGTAGTATCTGACATGAGAGAATGTACTAGCTAGTACTACATGTTAAGGTATAGTGGAAACCAAATTGATTTGGAAATACTGTGGACATGCCTTACCTTCTGAAACTTAAGGTATGGTTAAATTTCTGCAGAGTTCTTCAGAGGAATTGGGGTTATACTGTTAGAACAGGCTTCTGTAAGTCATCAGCGTGGCAGCATGGATATTTAAATGCAGTGTTTTACAGTACTTATACATAAAACCAATATGTTGGAGAAGAAAATGGGAGAACTACTTAAGTCATGGGCTTTTTTTTTAATAGGGAGAAAGTACATGTCAGGTTTTGTGCAGCAGATCCTTAAGAAAATCACAAGCCTTATAATGAAGGCAGCTAGATAAACTTGAGTTCTATTTTAAGTGCATTTTTACCTCTCCATCCATTTTTTCCTTCCTTTTTTTTTTAATAATACTTTTTTTTAAGTGCCTCTTTTTGCTTTTAGTGAAACCATTGTATTCTAGATGTGAACAGAAGAGTTCTTTCTCTGATCTTCTTGACCTCTTTTTTTTTTCTCAAAAGATTTTATGGGGAAGAAAAAAAGAAAACAAAACCAGGTTTGGTCAGAATGCCATACCTACTTCTACTCACTGTTCCCAAGTCCCTGACCTACTAACAGCAAAACCTTTTCTTGAGAGCTTTTTATTTCAAGACATTAGGCAAAAACCTTGGACAAGTTAAGACTGTTAGTGTTGAATGTGGTTTGATTGTAAAAATTTGTTTTCTTAATGCTTCTGCAGGTGAGGAGGTTCAGCATCAGGTATGCCCAAACAAGATCAAAAAACCCTTCATTTTGGCAGGGAGTTAAATTCAGTCAAGTAGTAAAACATCAGCACAGTTTGTGCTATGTTTCCAAGCATAGGTAGCCTTAATGAGCTTTTATGTGGATCATGACTTTCTAAACTTTTCTTTATTTCAGGTCCTGTTGGACTTTGGTAAAAGTGCATGCAAGTGTCTGCTTATCATGGTTTATTTATTTTTAATGTACTCTTGAGGTGTGCCAGCTTTTTTCTTAAAGTATGTCTTCCTCTTTCTCTTGACCCTCCCGCCATGGTGGTTCTGCATTGAACATTTGATTAAACTCTTGGGTTCGGTTTTTTGGTTGTTGTGTGTATTGTTTTGGTTTTTTTTTTGGTTTTTTTTTTTTTTCTTTCTTTTTTTCTTCCAACTGACATCTCTTAAGTGCATAAGCACAGCTTTAAAGGAATCATTACAGGCAATTTTTTTTTCGGTTCCTGTTATGTTCCTTCAGAAACATGGAGTGTATTGTCCTTGGACAGTTGAGCTTTATGCCTTAGCTGGTCTGGTGACAGTCTTGCTAGTTGCTGAACCAGAGGCATGCCTCTGACCCTGCAGGATGCTACCCGATAAACAGCATTGGGAAGACCTACCATCAGCATGCTGAACTCTTGCTGAAGATGTGTGTCTGTTCCATGAAAATAACATGCTTTCTTGTTCCTATCAAGTAGTCCAGACTGTGTGTGCACTTTTAGGAGATAAAAAGAAATTGCGATACATAAAGTACCAGCGTAATATGCTCTTTGAGGGCATTTCTGCTGCTCTTGGTTATTGTGAAGCTTTAATGCAGTGGGCAGGAAAATTAATTATATATACAAAGTAACCACTTGGCCATTTGGAGCTGCCTCACTGTTTGGTAGTTTGACCACTTCAAGGCAGAGAAGAAGCATGCTCAAGTCTTGGCACAATCCTGCAACAATTTCTTGAAAGCCTGGCAAGTCATGTCTGCTGGCTGTGAGGTGTCAGCTTCTTTCAGTGCTGTCACATACATACAGTTTATAACCGGATGTAAAGAGGCCTGATTCTAAACCCTGGCTTGAAGACTTCTTTGTTGTGGTTTTTTATTTTTTTTGTGAAAATACTTAGGCTTTTTGACATAGAACCATCTGGTTTTGAACTTTGAGTGCAGGTTAGTTCACCAAACTTGCAGGTGGAATCTGAGGTGCTGAGACATGTAAGTTGCTGCATGTATCTAAAGGTGATGTTCCACCTTGTAGCGAGGCCATAAAATAACCACAGTTATAATGAAGGTGTAAAACGTTGCATGTGAATTTTACATGTGGCCAGCCGTGGCTCTCCTTGGTTTACTCTAACCGCTAGCACGTTTCCTGCTGGTGGGTCCAGAAAGAGGCATTGAGGTTGTTTTACCTGTATCTGTCTTGAACATGTGAATTCAAATTAAATGTTCATCTGTACTCTAGGAACAGAAATATTTATTTGGGCCTAATTTTTGTAAATATGGTTTGTCCTTTATTTGCTGGCAAACCAGGCTCTCCATGTGACTTTTACATTAAAACTTATCGTTACAGAAATATAACCTTTAATATAATTGATTGATATTTTAAAATATAAAATATTAGCTAAACACTTTTTTGAATGATTTACAGGAAGAGCTAGCTGCTTTATCTCAGTTGGAAACAGTACAGAGCACATGGACTGTATGTCCCTGTACCTCCAGATCTTGGCTTTCATATTTCTCCGTGTGTGTTCAAACTCTTCTGTTTTGCCTCCATACTTCCCCTAGTACACACCTGAGTTACAGTTGTTATTTTTGCCTATGATCCGGGGCTCAGGATTTATTGTTTTGTGGAAGAACGACATTTTTTCTATACAGAATCCCTTGAAATATAACGTGGCTGCCCTCCATTGTTCCGAATGTGAGGCTGATACTGTACTTAAGTAAAAGAGCCTGCTTTCAAAACGTCCCATTTTCCTCTCTTCCCAAAGCAGCACAGTTAGATGGCCATCAGATGCTACATGTTGGTCCTTGGCATTCCTCCTTCACTGTAGACTTTTAATTTACTGGGAAAAACAGTCATTTTGAAAGTCAATAACTGTCTGCAGAGTTCCTTATAAAGATATTTTTGTTTGAAATGTTGATACCTAAAATGATGGCCATAACTACTTTTCTGAGGGTGTGAAAGGTTTCAGGTCTTCCTGTGTAACTACCAAAGAACACAAGTATATTTGAACTTCATAAACTGTCTTAAACAGCCAAGATAGTTGGGATTTCTGGCTGATGTAGGATATTAGTCTTTTTGAGGGCTCTCAGAGGACTCTCTTGCTTTCTATGTATAATATATCCACTTACAAATTCTCAGAACACTCAGTGTGCTCAGGGAAAGCCACTGTAAATTTGTTGAGGCAACACTAGTTTATTTATACAGCAGAGTGGTTGAATCCTTGCTTTAATGGTAAAAAATTGGTTATATACTTAACTTAAACGTGTGGAATAACAAATTTTGCTTCTCTAAACTTTAAAAATATCTTCAGTATATTTAGCTTGTCCTTAAGAAGCTTTATTTCAGCAATAAACATGGTGAGTTTCTGTTATGTTTGGAATATTGAAATAATGACACACAACTTTCTACTATGGAAAAAGTTGTGAAAGTATGCATTGCTTTTTAAGAGCTGTTTCTTGCATTGTGGTAACAGCTCTAAAGACGTTGCCTTTGGAGTTGTCAGGGTATTGCACAATTGTCTTTGAGCCTCTGTATGGCAACCTACATACCAAGTCTAATGGTTGATTAAAATCTTGACTTCCATTCAAGTTTCTGCTTTGTTGATTTGCTGTCTTTTGATTTATTTAGTTCCCTGTACATGGAAGACTGAGGTCAAAAAGAAAGTAAAATATGTAACTTTTCTTCAAAGAGTTGTCCTATAGCATGAGTCTTTAATGCAAACATAGTTTTCTTCTCTAGGGTTGCTGTACAGTAGCTGCAAGCCTTTGGATGACACTTGAGTTGAATGTGTTGCTTGTCGGTGGGAATGTGCTCTCTTTTGGCAGAAGTTAGTGTTACTTCACTGTGGTAGTACATACTTCGAGGCTGAAGGTAGAGTTTATAGAAGTTGGAAGCTGTGTAGACAGCAAACACCTTATTCGTAAGCAGTGGAAAGTATTCTCTTTTGAAGAGGCTCTGGTCTCCTGTATTTTTTTCCTATAAATGTGCTTTACTTCAGCAGTGACAATGCTATTTCATCTTGGTCAAGCAGGCAGAGGAAAAGTGGTTGGACTTATCTAGATGTTTAGTCTAAACTAGTTGTTCCTGGATTTGGGTCACTAGATGAATTGATCAGTGGTTGGCAGAGTGCTGTACACTGGGGAGGTTCCAGCTCCAGTAAACCTCTGCATGGTTAATAATTTTTTTGCCTTGTGGTGTTGGGGGGGACCACTGTCCAGTGTTTTGCTTGAGTTTTGCAGTAAAATCACCTTGTGGTGTTGTGGTAGCTTCTTAAGTATCCTAGCTTGGTTTCATCTTACAGATGGGGAACAGTGGAGTTTTCAGCTTTCCTCCCTGAGCACGTAGGTTTCTGATGAGCAAAAGACAGCAAGGTTTTCTGAGATGCTGTGTTTTGTGCTGTGTTTTTTCTTTTTGCACCTAGTGGTGTACATTTTTATATTGGTTTTATATAAATGGTGTAACAAAGATGTGGGGTGTTTGTCTTATACAAAGCCGAAGACATACTGAAGTCGTTACAATGGTCATATTTAGAATTAAAATATTAGGTCATGGTATTTTTTTCCCTGCTTTAATTAAACAAGGCTTATTTGACTTTAAACTGCAACATGTTGGGTAAAACTGCATCTTTATTTAAAAGCAAGTATTGGTTCCATTTTGGCTTATGATATTTTTTTTTTTCCTTCATCTGTGCTTCTATAAAACAGAAGATGCAATCCCAACGTTCCAAAAAGTGGTAAAATTGCAAGTCCTTGTTATTACAGTTTGTGTTCTGCGACAGGCATCCCTATACATGTCTTTAGCTGATGGAAAACTGTGGTGGTGGAGGTACCTACATCTATCCTTTTTCTCAGATGCTTTATGGTATGGTGTGCCACGTGTAGTAGGTTCTCCTGATAAAACTCTTAGATGTGATACAGCTGAATGACTGAATCAATTAAGACTTTGATTTGAAGCAGCAATGAGTAGTTCTTTAACAATGTGTTTATGAAATGAGTAACTGTTCTGATATGTTTAGCCAATGTTCTGCTCAACCTTTAAGATACATTCTCTCTTCTAACTCTGATTATAAAGTCAACCTTTTCCTTGTTGTGGAGATAAAGCAGTTGCATTGACCTTCGTGATCAGGTCAAGGTATATTAAAGGTGAGTTGTTTATACCTAATTGAAGTGAGAATACCTGTGTGTAACAAGTCTCACTCTGATTTTATCCAATTTACTTTTTCCACAGCCCTGTGTAGATAAGCCTGTAGGCTGATTTTTATGTTATGTTTTACTAGCTCAGGTAGCTGGTTTTGGTGTTAATACAGACCAGGGAGGAAATGGGACAGGCTGTCATACCTATTGCATAGGAGCCTCACAAGTGAGGAGCACAGAATGAAAGCATTCAGAATAAATTATGCAATATATACAGAGGTTGTCACATCATCAGTTTGGACAAAATGAGTATGGTAAATGAAATTATTAGGCCTAATGAGATAAGAAGTCAGTGTTCAGTGCATGTTTTTACTAGAAGTCAAAAACTAGCAAAGAATTGAAGGTATCACCAGATGTCCTATTAACCTAATTTCCCGAAAACATTTGACATATTTTTTTTCCTTTTTTATTTTTTTGCCTTCTTTCTGTCTTCAAATTACCACTAGAGGTGGGGAAAGGGCACTTTCACATTAATGAACTGACATTCAGCTGTAACCATGTAGAGCTGCAGTTGCCTTGAATTGACCCTGACCGGTGACGTTAGCATGTGTGAGTGAGCTCATAGGCACCACACCACGCACTTCTAAGAATGCGCCACTGTGGAGTCATTCATAGTTCAGAGTCCTCTCTGTTGAATTTCACATCCTCCTACAAAATGTTTACAGGCAGGAGCAGCAGGGTAAGCAGACAGAAATAGAAAACCAAATTGTCAGTTCTGTAGATCTTGAACACTTTAAAACATGTCGGCTTAGCTGTTGTGTGCTTAAAGTAGCAGCCTGCTGCTTCCTAACCTGTTAGGAAAATTACTTGTTCTGCTTGTTGTCCTCTTGATTAGGAGAAATAGGTGATTATTTTTTTTGAGATTTGTTGCTAAGGATTTCCTTCTCTCATTTAGAGCTATTTCCTATCTAGCGGTGTTCAGCTAGATTTTGTGTGAATGCTAATTTCCCAGGCTGTGCGTAGGTTGGTCTCTGCCTGTCTCTGAAGTACTTCTCGCGGAAAAGCATGAGCATTGGTGGGTGAGTGGCTTTGCTGTTGAAGCCTGTTAGATGGCAGTGGCCTTAAGAAAATGGAAGTACTCAGCCCTTGGCAGCTGAGGTTTGAATTATCCATAGGGTATAGAATTGAGGCAGACTTACCATGTATCTTTGTCAATGTAGATAGGTCTGCTTTAAGCTGTTACCAGGTTGTGGTCAGAGATTTTTTAAAAAGCAAAGATTGCAATACCGTGTTACAGCCTATGGTTTGGAAATAAATTCTTGTGTTAGAATTACGTTTACCTTGCACCTTTAGCCTCCAGAACTGATATTCTGCCTGTTAATAAGACTTCTGGACCTTATTTATAGCTTTACAAAGTCTTTTGTAATATTTTATCTGTCACGACTTCTATTGTGGCCTGTCATGCATAGGTTTTGCATAGGTAATAATTGGTGACAGAGATTTTGTTACCGGTGTAACAAAAACACACGTGGGTTGTGCTTATAATTCAGTTTGCACTCTGAATATCCATAGTACAAATAAAGTATCTACTTCACACACAAATATGTAGGTGTAAACACAGAATGACCTTACTTCGAAAGATGTAGCTCTTGCAATTGTAAGTTTCCTAAGGCTGTGTTGTCAAGATTTTAAAGCAGGTTGGGTGAGACAGGGTGGGTAAAGTAATGAGGTCAAATGTAGGTGGAAGCAGAGCCCTGGAATGCTTTAAAGCGAAGGCTGAGGAGTTTGTGGACACATATGGCATAGACTTCTGAGCAGTGGAACTAATGATGCCTCCTTTCTTAAGGGTTTGTCCAATTTTATTTATTTATATGCTGTAACTCAGTGACCTTGGTTTCCTCCTCTCACAGGCAGAGAAGGGATGGATTTTGGCTCGTCTGTAGCAGAGCGTGTTTTTGCTGGTGCCTGGTATGTGCATGCGCATCAGTTGGCTTCCTGCCACCAACCGGTGTAAAAGAGCTGGGGGAGAGTGACCTGGTCTGCTGGTTTGTCAGGGGGTCCAAACGGTCTCTGAGGTTTCTGCTCTTTCAGACTACGCTGATAATGGCCAGTGAGGTCCAGGCCTTTTGGTGGTGAAGAGGAAAAACAGATGGGCAAAATAGTGACCACATAGCCTAATTAGCTCAGGGAACCAGTTTAAAAGCAGTTGTAGCCAAGACAGAGAATGCACAGAGGAAAGAGAGTAGAATACAAAACAGAAGCAGAGTGAACTTTGCTTATAATTTGTCCCTTCAGGCAAAAGTTTAAATTTTTTTACCCAACATAGCAATTTGCAAGTCATATTTTAATCCCTGTCATTACACCGAGTGCCTTGCAAGCATTGCCTAATGACACTATCATGGAGCATTGCTTCCTAAAGAAACTGTCAGCTAGAAAGACTTGTCCACTATATGAGGCTTTCAGTTCTGTCCCTAGGTTTATCCTAGTTTTGATCTTGCTGTACTTTAGTCATGGGATGCTTTTTCATTAATAGCAGGAAGACAAGAGTCAGCTTGTCCCAGCACTCCTGTATTGCTGTGCCTTGTGTGAGGAGAACTCTAGATGAGTGCTTGGTTGCAGAGCTCCTGCAAACTTTGGTTCTGTCAGTACTGGCAGGGAAGAGAGTAAAGAGAACTGGGTGAAGAAAGAGCATCTTGGCAGTATCTTACAGTTGAAGGAAACGTGGGAGCTGGGAGGTCGGGGTTAAGTTGCCACCTCCTGCTGCTGCTGTCCTGAGAGCCCTGAGCAAGCTGCGTGTCTGCCTGCCTGCCATCCTGCTAGCTCTGAGTTTTTTGAGAAGCAGTGCTTATTCTGTTGAAAGCTCTGGTGTGGTCGGATTGTGCCAGTATAGACAAATCTTATATCATCACATGCAATTCTTATTCCATGTGGAAATGGCTATACTGATGTAAAAAACTTTATAACCTCGTGATTGTGTCCATGGTGGGGTTTTTACTGTTCAGTCAATACTGCTGTCTGATGTAGGCAAATACTGCTTTGTGCAGTGCCCCAGCTCAAAAATGTGATTAATGGCCTTTTCCTATCTTATCAGATATTCTGAGGGCAGTTACAGATTATGAAGCCCTTGTATACTACAGTAATAGGGACCCAAGGGTATGGACACATGAACAATCATTGCAGGGTAGCTGAGTGAAACTACTTTCTGATAGAGCCTGTACAACGAAGATAAACTACAATGAAACTACCCAGGGGTGACTGCAGGTGGAAAGCTGTATTGGTTGCAACATGCATCACTGTATAGGCCTTCTCTGTACAGCCAAGGGGATGCCACCAAGGGTTACTTAAAATATATACCCTTCTACTTTTTCTGAAGGTCATTATGTAGATGACAAATAGTTTATAAATACCATGAACAGTGTAAGTTTTTGGGTTTGGGCTTTTTAATTAAGTACTGAGGCACTGTAACCCAATATGCATTGTTTTATACAAGTTTGAAGTAATTTAGGTAGGAAGAGGTAGGGCAGCTTCATCTCAGTACTTCTGGGAGGTACTGACTAAACATCCTCTTCCTCCCCCTGCTCCTGAATCCCTGCTGAGTACAATTACTTCATATTCTGTGTCTGTGGTCTCCTCCCCTCCTCTCTCCCACATTTGTTATTTTTAATCTGTTTATGTAAGAGAAGAAATCTTTTGAGTGTATTTCTGAGAAGTTTGGGTGATTTCCTTTCAAGCCAAAGGTCCTGCCTGCTCAGGTTTGCCAATAGAAAGCCTATGAGCTCAAAGCCCAGCTACTCAGTCCCTTTTATCTGTTCTGTGTTTTCAGTCTTGCCAAACAGGGTGGTTTTTTTCTTTTTGAGGCAGGAGGGTACTTTTTGGGATTGTGATTGCAGTGAACTGAAGCATGCAAAAAATGTCATTAAAGTGCTCCCTGAGAGATGAGATTATAGAACTTTTTGTCTTCCTATTTTCACATACGATACCCACTTCCTTGTCTAAATGACCCTTTCTTACCGTTTGATTGGACATTATTTCATTTATGTACTTTAAAACTCTAGTAAAGGATGTGGCATTTTATTTTTCTCCTTTTCCTTTCATAACCAACCTTTCATTTTACTTTTCCTTTTTGGCACATTTACTCTCTGTTTTTCTTCATCATCCTCTACCTGCTTTCCACAAAGCACATTCTTCTTTCCATCTCAGGGTGGATAACACTTTCTTGCTTATTCAGTATCACTCTTCAGGTATCATCTGCTTTTGTGGCTACTTGACTTTCCCTTGTTGACTTGCCATCTTACACATCAGGTTGCGTTGAGACAAATGAGGTTTCCTTTCTTCTTTCCATTTGTAAAGTGTGGGGGATGCCATTCTTTCAGGGCAGCCTGTTTTGTGATACATCGGCTGTAACTTCTGGTTTTTGTCGCTACTTGTTTACCACTGCAAGTCAAGATTATGAGAAATGGTGTCTATTCTGATCTGAGGATGAGTCATACTCAACACCTAACATAAAGACAGTTTTTCATCACTTGACGTAATGAATTTTGGTCATAATATCTGTAGCAAAACACCTGATGTGAAACCTCTGATGAAGTCAGTTTTGATGAGCCAGATCCCACAGGAATTGGTGGATTACAATGAAATAAGTTACAATAACAAAATAATTAGCTGCTTCTCTCTGTCAGCACCTTGCTCACAAGACAGGAGAGAGCCAGCAGGTTATTCTTCTCAGCCTTTCTTTTTTTGAAAAGTGTTGACCAAATAAGTGGAATTAGAAGACTGTATTACCTTAATGTTTTTCTACTCGTAAGAGTTCACTCCTTCAGTGTATTTTAGGCCTAGAAATTACTTTTCTAACAGAAGCACTCAGGTCAGGGCTTATTTGAGATTGCCCCTAAAAGTAAGTCTTCTAAATCAATGAAATTCTGTGACAGATGTTGAATCACCTTCCCCGTTTTCTGCTTAATGATTTTTCACAAACAACAAATAGTATCAGTAACTTGTACAGGAACGAGGTCAAGAATTGGCCTTACATGTTTTTGAACCCCTTGAAGTAAATGACACACATTCATGAGATACATTTATATTTGCACCTTCGTATAGTCTGTCCATGCATACATATAAATGTGTTTGGCAAGGCCTTGGTTTTTGCTTGAAAGTCCTAGGTTGTAACCTAATTTGACACTGCTCTTGAATATAATTTCTTTTAACATAACTTTGGAGTTCATTTAGCTGTTAGTTCAGCAGATTTGTCTTGTTGCTGTCAGAATGGGGTTCCGCTACTGGCCATACTCGTACTACTTCCTATGAGTGGTCTCAGTGGAGCTTACGTGACCACTCAGCGAGCTGATTGAACTTGCCTAATCATTGGAAAGTTAACTCAATATGAGAGTAAAGTGTTTTCTGCCAGGGTAGCCAGTTGAATTGGCTTATTTTTGTAGCGATGATGACAAGGGATGGGATGGACTGCATGGCTGGGGGAAAAAGGGGGGCAGAAAGGAGTGTCCCTTTTGATGACAGCAAAGCGTTAAGTATTAGGTCACCTTAGTAGCCTTGTCTAACCACACCCGTAACAACATAGTTATAGACTAAAGGCACTCTCGTGTTTGTCCTGGACGGCTGGCAGACATCCTTCCTTGAGTAGCAGTTTCCTTCCTTAGATGGAAACCTGCAGTCAGATTTTTCAGACACAGGTCTGTGTGCAGATGACTGGCCTCATAAGGTGGAGAGAGAAGATGAAACTTTCTGTGCTTAGAACTAAGGCTTATCGTGGCAATGGCTGGAAACACTGCTGAAACAGTTTTTCACTACTGGATTCCTACTGATAGTTAATTAAAAAAACCTGAGACAGCAAACAATGTTTTTTTTTTTTTTTGCAAGTGAAAGTGTATAATTATGACTTGAAAACAGCAAGGTTTCAACTTCATTCAGTTAATGACTTTTTTTTTATATATGCTCTTACCTTCCCTCCCTTCTCCACAATCAGACAAACAAAAAGCTGTAAAGGGTGAGGTGCTTGTCTCTGGTACCTATGAAGCCTACGCTTGAATTGCAGATTGTGTCAAGTATAAAGAAAGGAGGGGGATAGAAGATGTGTGTACTTGCTAAAGAAATACTGGCAGTACCTAATGATCTTTGGCCTCACCATTGCTTTTTAAGATAACGGAATAGGTAAACAAGCTTCAGACGAGCTCTGGTATGTGGGGAACTGTACTTGGCAGCTGATTACTTGTACCTGGAGTTTTCTTGGAGGAAGAGCTATTCTGGTATACCAATTGACTTGTTGAGTGTAGAAACTTCTGCTTGGGTTTTGTATTTAGGGATTGTCTTAAATACAGACATGATGTCTAGTCAGATACTGCTGTCTGTATACATGGCATGAAAAAAATGTGGTTCATATTTTGTGTATACTTGTGACTAGAGGTGAAATTAACAGCGGTTTAAAATTAGGTAAACTTTTGGTGCAGCAATATTAAGTTAATTCTTTTTATAACAGTGCAAATAATTTTGGGGAGTCATTTTTGTGGAGGAAGTGGGTTTTCTGCTTATAGGCATTTCAGATTTTCAGCTTTTCCTTTGCAAGGTGGATATCTAGCCTAGTGGAGATCAGTTGTAAGTTAGCATGTAGAGTAATTGCATGTGGATGAGGGGTTTGCTTCATCTGCTGAAACTTGTACTTAAAGGGAGGAATTGGGAAGACTACCTCTTCTTAAAGCTCATATTCTTCAGCCTGTGCTAGTAGTGTTCTTGTGTTTCTTGTAACTACACTCAGCTTGGAAAAATCAGTCAAAAGAAGCTGATTTCTGAAATTAAACAAGCAGTTAAAAAATTATGCACAATAAGTTCTGCTGTTTGCCATCACTGAAGTAAACAGCTTCTCTGTTCCAAATTGGCATTTGGAGATGTGGGAATCCAATTAGAAGTGCAAAGCTGTCTCAGTTTAGAGGCAAGCATGAGAGTTTTTCTGTAAGTAGTAGCGTTTATTCCATGGGAGTAGCCAGAGAGCAGAGAGTTTGTCAATGCAGGGTGATAGAGTTCCATAGCAGTTTCTTGATGCTGTCTACGTAAAGCTTCCAGCATGAAAGCTGTTGATTTGACTGAGGGCTCTGCACTGCTTGGGCACAGGTCCGAGCTCTCACCTCACACTGCTAGTTTCTACTTCTACCCAGACAGTTCTAAAAAGCTTTTTAAATATATTCTCCTGATATTCTTAGGTGTGTAAAATGCACATTGGTATATTTTACATAATGTTGAATGCTGTGATGAGTGGAAAGGAGATCTGCAGTTGGGATATGCCAGTGTGGTGTTTGAGCCTGTCCTTTTCTAAAATCTCATCTGTATTATAAAGATGTCTTAAACTGCCGTGTGTATGAATGCAGAGGTACTTTAGGTAAATAGTTCTAGAATTCAGTATCCCTTTTGGGAGGAGATAATGTGTTATGCTATACAAGAATAAGAAATGTTTTGAGTTGCTTTCAGTCTACTGCTTATGCAGAGAAATCCAGTTTACTCAATGCTTCCTATCCAGTGTGTCCTTTCAAAAAGCATATATGCTGAAGGCAATCAAAATGACATTTGAAAGCTGTTATAATTGCTTCCATAAACTTGGATTAGGAGCTTTTAAGTGTCTTATGGGTTCTGGCAACTTTACAAGCACTTGCTCAACCTCTGAAGGAAGAATATGTTGCAAAAAAAGGCATTCTCTTGAGCAGTAAACACGTGTAAATACCAGAGTGTGACACAGTGAGTGATGTACCTGGAGATACCAGCAACCTGAAGGACACCAATCTTGACAGTATGAATAGGTTTTTGGCTGTCAGGTTGTTTGCCTTCGGCGGTTGGAAGCACCTTTTAAAAGGTAGCCAGAGGCTAAAATTGAGTCCAGCTCCTTTTAGCAAGTTGACTTGGATTTTAATGTAATGGCAGGTTAATAATTAGCTTTATGAAAGCAGCTTCTGGCTTGCTAGCTGGTGCTTGGAGCCTCTTTAGCCACCCTTTCATTTTTCTTCTGCATGCTCTGCAGTTTGGGAACTGATTTTCTTTAACCCAGCATTTAGGTGGGGTGAATTTAAATTCTGGGAGAATTTAAAGCCTAAAATGACTAATTGGTGTCCCCACACCACGGGCTATTTGTGATTGCTTGATTAATATTCAGTAAAGCTGAAAATTTAGGTGTTCAGTAGATGTTCAACAACTCTTCTAGGAAAAGGATCATGCTGTTTGCACACCTGTGTGCAGACCTACGAGAGTATGAGTTGTGATCCGTTCTTTTCCAGCTGCTGGATAATCACTACATAGACCAGCATTTGGTTGTGCATATGATCTGGACAGTGATGATTTGTACACAAATTCAGCTTTGCTTTTAATCGCAAAGAAGCTGTATAGCTGCAAGGATGGCTGAGGTAATGCCAATGACTTCGTCACTCACCTCTTGAGACAGGTTTGAATAGATATTGGGTATGACGAGAGAGATGCCACCCATTTGAGGGAATTGAGGGAGGCAAACTATAGAGGTTCCTGCTGTAATTCTGAGTCATGGACAAGGAAGAAACAGGACAGGAGAAGAACCAACAGGAGCAAAATAAATCTGAAGGGGCAATGTGGGTAAACAGCAAAAAGATACAGGAAGGAATACAAATTAGGAGGAGGTATAATGAAACTAGGTAAAATAAGGTTCTTGCAGATGGAAGTAACTGATCTGGAACGCTGTGCAAATGTGTTTGAAAAACCAATTTTGGTTTAAGTTCAGTGACTCCACCGGATTTGTGAAGCGACTGTAGCGCAGTCTTAGAAGAATCTGAATTTCTGCCTGCCCACTGAGGAAAGCAAAATGTGCTGAGCTCTAGTTGGCTATATTTTGCATTAAACCAAACAAAAACTGCCTGTCATACCTAATTCTGTAATTGTCAACTGCTCACAAACAGTGCTGCCCAGAATTATGACACTCTCCTAACTTGAGGTGGGAGAAAGAGGCTTTTGTCTTTAGGGTTATGCCTCTTCATATTCCCCAGGGTTCCTGCTTAACCATAAGATGAGAAATGTGGGTTGCTTTTAAGGAGAGCAGAGTTTATTGTATGATCAAGTGACTCCAGACTCTATAAAAAGAATACTACCTATTCAAGTTAGTAGTAATAAACATAGGCCTTTTTTAACTTTGAGGGATTTTATTACCTTTTTTTTTTTTTTTTCCTTAGTTGTGTTAGTTAATTGACAGAAACTTGGTGTTCGTGTTACTTCCTGGACTTCTCTGCTGTTCTGTTGTCTCTGCCCAGTGCAATGGTAAATAACTTAGCATTTTCCTTTCTGTTTCTGTTGCTTTGATTTCTGTTTGGAAAATCCCCCAAATCGCGTGTTCCAAAAGTTCCCCAAACAATACGGTAAACTTTACAAAAAATAAGGACTCTATAGATAGAGTCTATAGATAGATATAGATTGCCACACAACTAAAAGAACCACGGAAACCTTTCCTTCCCATTTCCTCCAGTTGAATACATGAAGATAAAAATACTCCTGAAATAGATTATCTTGCTGCTTTGTGTCACTGGCAAGTGACTGGAAGACTGATGCGTCGTGTTGTAGAACAAACTACTGTTTCATTTGGAGTTGTAATATTTTTGATACCTCATCTCAGTTTATTAGAAGAAGTACTGATTTAAGTGTTGGAGGTAATTAGAAAAGTTATGCTGTTAAATGGTAAAGGATATATGATCAGGCATAAGTAAACTGACATAAATGAGCTGAAGTCATGCAAGCATAAGACGTAGGTGGCCTCTGGGAAAGGGTTCAGTGACTTTAGTATTGTGATATTGTAAACATTATTTTCAGGAAACTGATTACATTTTAAGAACAAAAATGTGCAGCAGGTGCAGTAAAGCGTTAACAGGTCAGCATTTAGTGTTAGTATATGGAAAATGTTGTGCTAATGTAATACTGAGTTACATACTTAAAAAGACTAGGATATGCTGCAAAAAACAGTCTTAACATTGTTCTCAGTACTCATCCACCATGTTGAGGTTTTAACAGCCCATGAATCTGAAGGACTGCATAACTTGTAGAGCAAACAAAAATGCATAATTTTTTCATGGTGCTTTTGCTGTGGTTGGTGATACAGAGTTAAATTGTGTGCATTTAACGACTTCAAATTGGACTTTGAACAGTGTGTCCTTCTCACTGTTGTTTTCTGCAACATGGTGATTCCATCCACATCCTTGTGAGGGAGTTGGGAAGGCTGTGTCCTCGAGGCTCTTTAACATGGCTGAAATTCTTTTTATACTTTGATTTGAAATATTCCACCAAGTTTTAAATCTAAATTTTGCAACAGGGTGTTGGGACATAACAAACACTAAGTGGTATCACTTTTGTATCTTAATTTTAGTGGAGTGTCGTTTATGATTTTTCTTTTATACGGTCAGCTTCACCTTTTCTTGTTTTGGTTTGGTGTTTTCTTTCTTTTTTCCAACCCAAGTACAAGCTGAGCAAAGACATTGAAAGGTATATTTGTCTTAGTTATATGAAGTGCAGTGTCTGAGAAGTGTTGACTTTTAATATACCTTAGTTTAAATACATGGGTAGCAACTGACTAATAATTAAAAAAAACCCCAAACTCCTAAAATAATTTAAATTTGTTAGTAAAATAAAACTTGTTGCTTTTATACCTGCTTGTTGCAAGCTGTGTGTATGTGTTCTTAACTGCTTAAAATGACAAGTGTTTAAGTGGGGATGAAGCCAATGGTCTTTTTAGTACTTTTGTAGTGCTTAGGGTATTCACGCTGCTGTATACGTGATTGATCAAGAGCCATTATGTGTAAGTATGCTTCAGGTGGTTCTTTGTGGTTATAGTGCTTCAGGCTGCATTCTTCTCTTTGTTGATCCTTAAATGGGTTGTTTTCTTTCACTTGGGATCTGAAGACATGGAAAAGCCCCAAATAATTTTTCTTCCAGTTCCTCTATTGTTGCCATGGATGCTGGTTCTTCACAGCCTGCAAATGGAGGGAGAGAGAGCATGGTCTTAGGTTCTGCTGGTGGCTGGTTTGGTCTCCCTACAGCCTCCCAGGGCCCTGGAAAGTGTTGCTGAGCCCCATCTGCAGTGGGTCTTGGAGTGCCGACCCAAGGCAAGAATTGCACTGGATCCCGTGGTCCTGCATGCACCACTATTTTCATGTCCAGCGTGTCTGATTGGAGCAGATACCAGTTTAGGGTCTGTTTGTGTTGCCAAGTTTCAGCTCAGTCCAGCGCTCAACTGTGATTCAGACTCTGAGCACTGGATAAAAGAGTTTTATTCTATGCAGCTCCTGTCTCAAGGTAAGAAGAGGTTGTGTGCTCTAGGCCTGTCTTACAAGTTGTCCATCACAACCTCACGTAGTATCGAAAGCTGTTGTCAGGCCATTGTGTAAGGAGCAAGAGACCAAAGCAATATTAAGGTATATTCCCCAGGCCCTGTACTGAGACACATCCCCCTGCTGCCTCCAAGCTTAGCCCAAGGAGGAGATGGCTGTGCCCAGCTGTGGAGGTCCCAGTAATAAAGCACATCTCTCATGACCTTAAGATATTTCTCCAGGGATTGTGTCAGTTCTAGTGCTTTCAGAGCCTGTCTCTGCCTGCTTCTCTTCCGTCATCTCCTGTGGTAGGAGTAGAAAGCAGTGAAGCAGAGCAGGTAACTGCTTTGAGGAAAACATAGGAAGGAAATAAGCCACCTGCATCTTAAGTACTCAAGAGGTTTGGGTCAGAAGAGCAGGCTGTGGACCTGTTCAGCAGCAGAAGTTAGGATGTGAGAGTCTTACTGCCTGCCTGCTTCTGTGGCATTTCCAAGGCAGAGAGGAATACCAGTGGGACTGCTGCATTTGCTAGTATTTGAAACCCGCCATGTACAAATGCTTAACGTGGCCTTGTCTCTTTTGAAGAAACTTTTGTGGCTGAGATACTGGGTAGTGACTCAGTTGTTTTTCTGTCCCTCCTAATTTAAGATTTGCCTGGAGAGGATGGGCCTTCATGGCGAAATACATGTTGCCTTTTAAAGGTGTGTTTTACTCCAGGTGGAATTCCCTTGAAATGACATCAAGGAACTGTAACTACAGTTGGTCACGCAGCCGGGGGCAGGCAGCCCAATTCTAACCTGGGCTGCCTTTGCTGACAGCGAAGCTTTCAGAGATGGAGCCTGTGGCACAGAGGTGTGTAGCTGTTTTGGAAGCAAGCTTTTCCTGACTGAATGTGCACGAGTAATGTATACTTGAGATAGCTAAGCTTGTCGTCTTCCTGTTCATTCTCCTCCATCCCAAAAGCCAAGTTCTTCGCCACATCTAACTTAGCATCTGTACTTTTCTTCTCCAAAGTGGGTCTCCTTGTAAGATTATAATAGAAATTAGATGATTAAATTGTATTTTAAGAAGTTTTCCTGGTATTAAGTCGGTTTGAAATATTTCACATTAACATTTTCCTCTCTGGTTTTGATACAGAAGGTAAGAAATACCATACTGGATCGGGTCCGTAGATACTTGGTCCTCAACAGTGGCAGTAACATTGCTATTTAGGGGGAATATTTGAGTATGGCCAGTCTGTGACTTGCTGTCCTCTTACTGTTCTAGCATCCAGGCATCAGACTGGCAGCATTAGAGGCTACATCCTTGTCTGTTCCCTTTAGTATCTGCTCACAGTCCTGAGGTAACAGATTCCCAAAGTTCCTTGCTAACAATGTTGATCTTAGCTACTGCCACCAGGTTTTTGTAAGCTTTGAATATATTGCACCCATCCACCCCTCATCGTCTTGCATCCAAATGGAAGACCCCCAGTCTCTTCAGTCTCTTCTCCCGGGGCAGCTGCACTGTCTCTTTAATCCCTTAGTTGTCCTTTTCTATGCCTTTTTGAATTCTGCTCTGCCCTGCTTGTAAGCTGTTCTTGTCTCCGCATCTTGGTTCTTATGATTGCAGTGCACTAAGTGTTTACATAGCAGCAAAACTACTTTCTGCCTTGTTCTCAGTTACTTCCTGTTGACGTCCAATATCTAGGTGACATTTTCAGTGGATGTTGCACACTGAGCCAGTAATTTCAGAGGACTGTCAACAATGACTCCAAGATTACTTTTTTGAATTGTGAACTCCAGCTATAAATTCAGCATGGAAAGACAACTTAGTTATTTTTTTTTTCTCATAGGTATTGTCTTAGCTCTGCCTGCATTGAAGCTCGTCTACCACACTTTGCTTATTCAGTTTAGTGAGGTCCTTCCAGAGTTCATAGTCATTGCCATTGCAGCTGGCTGACCTGAAAAAGCTTAGCTTTGTCTACAGACTTGGAGAATTTCACTGTGCCCTTCTATCCAGGTCACTGAAGATGTTGAATAGAATGAGTCCTAGCAATGCTGCCAGGTCCGCTCCACTACTGGCTCTTCTCCATAGCGGAAAGTTGAGTATTAAGTCTTACCATTGCTTCCTAGTCTTTAGCCGGCTTTCTGCCCATAAATGGACCTTTCCTCTATAACCAGGCAACTTGACTTCTTGCCATAGACTGTTAAAGAAGCAGCCTGGGCTTTTTGAAAGTCCAAGTATGTGTTTTCGTTGGATTCCTTTTACCTGTTTGCTTGGAGTGCCAGCAGGGTTTCTCTTTGCGAAAGCCATATTCAACTTAGCCCAGCAGGTTTTTTGCTATGCCCTTATATCTGCAATCTTGCCATGAATGGAGATCATATTTACCAGTCTGTAGCTCTTAAGATTCCCACTGGAGTCTCCTTTTTTGGAGACTCCACTAGGCCAATTATCAAAGAACTTGTTTCCTCTCCTGACCCGGTATGCCCAAAAGCACAGGTTCGGATAGTGTGAAGTGAAAACTCGATAGCAGTCCTGCAGACTTTATCTGTACTGTTATGTGGCATATTAGACCCAAATTAGGCACATGGCTTCATGTAAATGTGTATATGGCTTACAGTTCTATTAAGTTAATACCGCATAAATGTTTTAAAAAAAAAAAAAGCAAACACTGATCTACTTCTAGCTCTTGGATTAAAGGTGAGTCTGTTCTGATAGTGGCAGTTATCTGTGTTAAGGCTGACAAACCTTTTACTCCTTGCTGCTTTTTTTTTTTTTTTTTTTGTACACATTTACATTAGTTTTCCTAGTGGGAAGGCTGGTTTCATTTTCCTGCCTGACCCTGACCTGTTCAGTCCCCCATGCTAGTCTCTTCCACAGCTGTGCTGTGAACCCAATCAGTGAGATGATCCAGACTTGCAAGTGTCTGTTTTTTAGTAAAAAACATAGCTTGGTTTCCTTTCCAGATTAGTTCATTGATGTTTATATCATAGCCACACAAACAGTTGCATCAGCATGATTTAGTGCGTGATGAATTATGGTAGTAGGGAGAGGAATAAGCTGCCACGGTGTGTGGGAGACTTCTTGATCTGACTTAGCTACCAGACAAAAGCAGTGTGCAGCTACACAATCAATTGTATGCAAAACCAGTGTTAGGAGTCCTAGCCATATTTTTCATAGAAAAATGCTTTGCAGTTGTGGCTACTGCGATGACTGATTGTGATGTTACTTGTATGAAGCTCACTGCTACCTTTTTTGGTGCAGAGTCATTGTTAAAGTGCGTATATGTAATATGCAGTAAATGTTGACTTGTGGCCCCAGGATATAGTAATAGAATATTGAACTCCTGTAGCATTGCTTTGATCTGGAAAGACTTGTGTTGGTGACAGTAAGTCATTATTGAATCCTGGTAGGAAATATGGATGATAGCCAATTGCTTTTCTGCTTGAAATAACCTTTATGTTACATTCAGGTTGTCCCTTTTGATGCTACTACTGAAATAATGGAAAGTAAAAGAATGTGTGCTTGTAAAACTGAAATACATTGAACCAGCATGTGACTACATACTTGCAAGGGATGTTCTAGTGCTGAAATACTTGGAATTATGGAGGAAACAAATCTGATTTCATCCTGTGCAAGTGTGATGCCTCCCGTCCATTTCTTCATCTGATTCTAACTTTATGAGCAATTGTTCTACTGCCTTGGCAAATGAGCTAAGAGTAAAGGTAGATGAAGATCCATCATTGGGATAGATGGCGATCAATCATTAAACTTGTCTTTTGTCATAATTTTTGGTGTTGGAAAGGGGGTGAGTTTGAGTTTGAATATTTCCCAGACATCTAATCTTGATGAACCCATGCATTAACCACCTCTGATGGCGAGCAATATGTATATAAAAATATCTAAAGTTTTTTCCTTGTTCCTTTATTTGTGATGCAGGCAGCGTGCATTACTCTCAGTACTTCATATCTGCCGTATCAGCTGTCAGACTCTTCAGATTTGACAAACTGAAAGGGGCAATAATTGGATTAAAAAGTAATATTGTATTTTCAGGTCATCTTACAGAGGAAATAAGTATTTTGAAAAAAAAAAAAAAATCACTAATTCCAAAATTATGTACCAACTAAATTACATGTCACTGTTTCAAAGAAAATACTGGAAAAAGAGCTGTTTCTCCTGAATCACGTACTGAATTATAGTGCTGTTTCATTTATCAGGGATCTAAAGTGAAATATTAGACATTTTTCTTATACGCAAGTGTAAAGGAAAACAGAATCCTGGATTCATTTTTTGGCAGATAAGGGACAATTACTGATCCAATTGTTAGAAAAACATGTTTATTCAGAAGAATGTTTTTACTAAAGGAAGAAAAAAGTGTATTTTATAAAACTTTATTTAAACTGAAAGATAAGCAAATTTTTCTGCTTTTGTTGGTTTTCACCATAGCTTTTTAAGATGATGATTCTCATTTTGCCTTTGCTGAAATCCTTCTGTGATAAGTTTGATTTATGCATTCGTTATCTCTGCTATCGTGCCAGGCTGTAATGTCTTAATGTAATTTCACTTGGGTTGGTGGGTGAGTGGCTGCTACTGTGGAAAACAACTTCTATTTAAGACTTTACTTCCTGTCTTAGCCAAAATGCAAGCATTCAAGCATATTCTATACATTTATTTCCAATGTTGCTTTAGTGAGAATCACTTTCTTCCCAACTCTAAGTCAACATTACTTGATCTTTATCTTACTTTACAGTGATTTTCTCCTGTTCCTAAACTCATGCTAAGTGTTTCTGATCTTGCTTTATTTAGTCTGTTTAAAGACATCATTCAGTTTTACATTATATTGTTTCTGCCCAATCCCAGGATGAAAGATGAATTTCTGAGCAAGATGAAGACTAATCCTGTGTAGTAAAAATTGTCTGGATGCTGCCTAGTATACACATGCCTGAGCCATCCTGGACTTTGAACAGAATTGTCACTACTTGCTACTGGAGATGTTGAGATAAAACTTCAGCTTTCTATTAGATAGTCCTGACACTGATATGTTTTAGAGATGTCGCTTCTCTTTATGCCTGTTCAGAAATGGTTGGTTGGATTATTGCATGTAGTATCTTCAGATCTTGGGCTGGGTTTGCAAAGTCAGAAAGAAAAATCCAGGGATACTGCCTCTGGCTTGGGAAGTTCCCAAACCATTTGTAGCTGGGGGCTGGGAGTAGCTGTCCCTGCAAGCTTGCCCTGTTTTATACTCGTCCTTAAACGCTTACTGTTTGCTGCTGTAAGAGATGGGAAAATGGGACAGATGAAGCTGTGCTTTGTCTCTTATGTGCTTCCTGTGTCTTGATCAGTATCATATTTGAGTATCTCTCCTCTGTCTCAACCTTTCTAATAGAGGAATTGTATTCTTCAAAGTGCTTTTCAGTTACTGTGTTCTGAGCTAGGTAAATAAACCCTTGTCTGTAGAAAAACATTAGACTGCTCCTGTTGTCTTACTCTCTTTTGAGGTAGGTGTTTCATTGAAAGTAGCCTCCTTGCCTGGACCAAGACAAAGTATTGCTGCTGTTCTCTAGTCCTAGCAGCAGTAGAGAAACAACAGGCTCCATTATCTCATAGGAATGGAAATCTTTTGTGTGTACCCACAGGCTTGGCTTCATAATGCCTAGTTTATCTTGCTTGAGGTTCCTAGGATGAGGGGTGTATATAAGAAGAGAAGGAAGAGCTGGCACTGTTGAGACTCAAAATCTGTTTTCTCTTCACTCAAAGACAGTCAAGCTTCTAAGTAAGAAATCTTGCTCAGGTGCTTTCAAAACCTATGCAGATTTGGAACAGCAGCCCTTGAAAACCTCCACTTCTGGATAAGTATGCAACTTTTGCAGATATATGCATATATATATAATATTTCTCAAAATTTGCTCTTAGGAGTTTTTAGGTTTATCTTCTGCTTAGTATCACTTGTTTTCTGCTTTGTCATATCTTCAAAAGTGATACTTTTTTTGTCTGGCACGGAAACTGACAGAATCTGGGCTTAAAGGTCTATTTTTGCTAGTTATTTTTCTTCTTGCCTGCATAATTGAGAAGAAGGTTTGCTAAAACAGTGCTGCTCTCCTCTCCCTGTTTCCAGGTACCTGTCTCTATTTTAGGACTTCAAGCTTCAGCAGTCTTCCTTAACAAACAATTACAGGAACAGTTTTGAGAATTTCAGCTATATGTGTAGAGATTGTCCCTGAAACCCTCAGTCTGCTCATGTGCTTGGCAGAAGGGAATCGAATCCCCAGATGTCTGGGCTCATTCTTACAAGGAGAAATATTCCTTTTGTTTGTGTTTTTCTTTGTGGAGAAAACCAATTCCCATTGTTTAGGATTTTGTTTTAGTAAAATCTGTACAGTGCAATAAAATATTTGGAAACATCATCTGTAGTTTTAATTGCATTATTGTCCCTTCACTGGGGGAAAAAGTCTTATTGAAGTAGGTGTATTGTTTCTGAGAGAGGAAAAATAAACAAACTTATTAATAGGTTTAAGAAGCCTTAGGAGAAAATAATACTTTCTATTAGCTAAAGTATGTATTTTGAGGCAGGATAGTTACTGTCTAGAATAATAGCTGTACTGCTGTGAAGTAACACTTTTTTTTTTTTTTAACCATAGTTGAAGTATTATGAAGTTGTTCGACAGTCTGAGCTTGTGTTTTGCTTTGAGAAAGGTAGTGGATGTGGTGCCCAGGTGCTATCACTTTGGTTTGCCCAAGCCTGTGGTTTGACTACTTCAGCCAGCCCTTGACACGGGCTCTCATCACGAGGAATGGCTCTGGCCTTACCGCCTGCTTCCATCTCCTTCCTCTGCCTGCCTGAGCGGTGGCGTTGCGGCGGGGTGAAGCGGGGCAGGGAGTGTTGTTCCTCCCAGAAGCAGTTCTGATGCAGCTCACTCGCTGATAGCAGCTATTTGATACCTGGTACCAGCACAAAGCCGTGTCAGGGCACAAGGAGGGATGGGAGGGCCAGCACTGCCCTTCTGAAGGCAGCCTCCTTTGCAGGGTGCATGCAGCTTCCCCATGGCGTTGAGTCAAAGGGTGTGGTTTTATGTGAACACTTAGCGTGGCTTATCTGGGATTATAGGCAGTAAGGAACAGTCTTGTTCTCCGTTCTTTGCCTTGTCAGATTTAAAAACTGCCTGTCCTCAAGATAAGTCGGTTCAACTTTGCTGATTTGAGGCTTGTTTTATTTTGGAGATGGATTAGTTTGTCAGATCAGTAAGCTAAACTGACTCATCTTCAGGCTGCAGGATTGCCAGATTTGACATGGCAGGAGTGTGAAGGTGGGAAATGCAACCATCCCTTTTGGCAGTAGCCCCCACTTTAATCAAATTATGTATAATGTGAAAATGAGCTGTAGTTTCTCTGGTTGCTGTAAATAGTTTCAGAGATGTCCAACACTTAATTCTCTTTCTCTCTTGTCCTACTATATTTATTACTTAAAAATGGGGGGGGGAAAAAAAATCAAGACTTGCCAATGATGAAAAGCTTATGCGTCTAGCTCCTAAAATTCTGCCTCATCTGTAATAAGAGCTCCTTCACCAAGTTAGCTGTTTCTGCTGTAGACAATTGATGGCATGCCTGCAGTTTCTCAATGTTAATTGAGATAATGCTCTCCTTGAATTCAAAACCGTGTTTAACCTAAACTGACATGTGCCATTTCTGTGCAGTTCTGTGGCATAACCTAAAGCAGTAACGTGGGATGGACACGGAGGCTCCGTAGTCTCTTAGAGGTGGTCTGCGTTCTGCAGTGTGAACCGGACAGTGCAGCACAACTTGATTTTGTTCTCTACAGAATTGGCCACAATGCACCTTTCACTCTTAAAATAGCTTTTAACTACAGGTCACAGTTCGGTGTAGGGATTCAGATTAGCTACTACTCACTCTACTTTTTGACTTTTTCCACTGTACTTCCCACCCAGGGTGGATGTTGGTTCTGAACAGCTGGCAATTTTCTTACTCCTCCTCCAGCATTAACAGATAGGCATCAAATGAATGCCTCTTCATAACTAGCTTCATCTGTCTTTCTCTTTAGATTTTGGCTGCCTTATCAAGATTCCAGACAACCTGTTTCTTCCCTGTGATGTCACCCACAGTCTAATTCACTCTCTGGGTTGACTCTGGGTCTGAGATACCGTGTCCTGGTCTTCCAGGGAGTAGCACATGCTGTGTTCCTGTCCAGTTTTCAGTAAAGTTGGAGAGTAAGAAAACATATCAAGTCCTAGTAGGGTCGAAACTAATTGTGGGGCACTTGGCAGAAGGGAGAAGCTGCAAAGCAAGAAGTAGAGTCCTCTGACATCCTGGAGAGGAGAAAAATGTATTGGAACCCAGGGCTCTGGCTTGGGGGGAGAGCTTGGTCCTCTGTACTTCCAGAGTGAACTGAACTTGAACCTCCACAGGTTCAAGCAGGTGTTACTCCTCATTGCTTCTGGGTTTTTAAGGTTGCCTATGTTGTTGATGATAAATATAGAAATCGATCTTCCTTTAGGCAAAAAAGTTGAAGTTTGAGGATGCAGCATGGCAATAAAGATTGGATGCTGTGGCAGATAACTGCAGTGATGTAATAAAAGGGACCCTGCTGAGGAGACTCCAGCAGATTTGGAGCTACATGCTGTGTGCCCTCCCCCCCCTGCCACAGCTCCACAATCTGGCTGGGCTTGCAGAGGCCACAGCGAACTGGCTGGAGGCTCTGGTGGCCCGGGCTGCCTGCAGTGGTGGTGACAGCAAGTGCTTCGTGTGCTCAGGGAACTCGTCTGGGGGCTCTCTCTGTCCAGTGTTAATCTGATAATAGTCCTGCTCCAAATTATCTTCTCTCCTTGAATCTCTGCTCTTGCTGCTGCTTCTTTCTGCTTTTTCTCTTTTTTAGTGTGGTTCTGATGTTGCTCTTGAGTTTTTTTGGGTTTGGGATATTTTGGGGGTTTTTCCTGTTTCTTTGCTGTTCCTTACCTTCACTTTTTCCTTCTTTTTTTAGCCTATTTCCTTTTAGGTCTTTTCTTCATTCCTTCCTTCTCAAATAACTGTGGCAGTTGCCTGAAACAACTGGCCATTATACCGTTTCCTCTGTGGGCTGTGCTGTCTCAGCCTAGGTCTGTCTGTCTGCTCTTCAGGCTGGGCTGCAGGCGTGCCGGGGCAGGAGCTGTCTCTTATTCCCGGTGCTGTGCCTAGCACAGTGGGGTCTTATTCACACTTGATACTTAAGCCCTGCTGTAACAAACGCGATTGAAAGATTTCTTGTTCAAACGCTAGCAGAAGAATAGAGACTCCCTCTAAGATATGTTAGGATGTTCTTAATTCATGCAAGTGTGTAGTAGGGAGGGTCTTGGCAGTTTGCAGCTACTGCAGGTGGCTGTTCTGTGGGTTTTGCTTAATGATTCTGTTCTTGGGGATCAGGGATGTACTTGGTAGGTGACATAAGTACATTTAACTGGATTAAAAAACTATAGCAAATGCAGTTAAAACTGCGCCAGGGAGGGCTCCAGCAAGCAGACACTCCGCTACTTAGGCAGTTTACAAAAAACTACTTTAGAGTATGGTTTACAGGTCATACCAGATATTTTGATGGGAAAATTGTAGGCTGTCTAGGAATTCCCCAAATGTGCTGTTTATCATTTGTTAGCCTTCAAGGGGAAGGAGCTTTGGAGTCTCTGACAGTGCTCTTAAAGTAGGCATGTGAGTAGGTGCCGAATGATGGATTCAGTCTATCAGCCTTGCTAGAAGACGCTGATAGACTCGCTGAGGGTCAACGGTTGAATGGCACGAACAAGTGGGTAAATACGATCTGTTTGTAACTTGGGGTTCTCTGGTGCCCTGTCAGGGCTCAGTTACAGGGGTCTTATAAGTTATTACGGGTCAGCTGAACTGCTATAGTTGTCTTTGGCAAATGTTTGCTAAATCATGTTGCCTGATGATGTAAGAAGGAGGAACAACTAAAGGAAACTTCAAATAAGAAATCCTAGTACAATATAGGCTGAATTTCTCAGCTACCAATGAACTCGGAGCTATATAGCAAAGGGGGATGCTGTTGAGGCCACAGTCCCATGTTAAAAAACGTTGTCATTCTGTATCTGCTCACTCCCTCTCTCTGTCCTTGTCTCCTCTGCTACATTTAATCTGTAAGCTCTTTGGGGCAGGAATGACCTGACCTGAGATTATAAAAACAAATGCTGTTATGATCGCTTTGGTACTTGCTTCCTAATCTGTGGAATCATCTTACCTAAATTTAAAGTTGATTTATATAGCTAAGTAACTTCCGTAGGGTGGGTTTGTCTGCCTGTGTGTGTGTGAGGTGGGTGGGGAGGGAGGAGAACAGAAAGAGTGCCTCCTAAAAATAACTTGTTAACCAGCATGAGACTGCTTATGAAACCCCACCAGCAACCAGTGTTTAGATTACCTTAATTGTATGTTTCTGGGGGTTTTTGGGTTTTTTGTTGTTGGGTTGTTGTTTGTCCCCGTCCCCCCCCCCGCCCCAACCCAGAAATTTAAGTATGAACATTCTGGTGGATATTTTATTTAGTCTCAGAAAAAAAAAAAAAATTCTTTTAATGCTGTCCCTAAGATAGTAGGGCAGGGGTTTTCTCCCACTGCAGTGTTAACTGCAGCTTGAGGAAGCTCTCTTGCTTAGAAATTTACTGTGTTGGTCTATGTTTACCATGACAGAGTACTTGAAGCAAGCTATGTGTTACTGACAGAGATGGTTAACACAAGCCTTAGATATGCCTAAGAAAGGTGTGGGTACCACAGCAGCAGAAGGAAGGCTTTAGTAACAGGAATCTTTTCTTTAGATGCTGCAAGTAAACATCCCTTTTGGATTCAGCTGCTTAGTTTATAAATCAATGGGATGGTAACCTGCTGGGATTTTGTGGTGGCCGATTTAAGCAGCTGGCTGTGGGAATCCCATCTGCCACAGTGGGATCTGGAGGAGGTCATCTGATGGCCAAAGTGATAGGCACCTGGGCTAGATCAACAGGGCTCTTCCTATCCTTTTTCCTCGTGTTTTTGTTTTGTTTCGTTTTTTACATTGTTCAGAGTCAACCTTATTCTGGGTTAGACTAGCACAACTGCGAGGGGTCGATGTTAATGCTATGCTTCCTTAGGCTTCCTTAGTTAACATCTGAAAACATGTAGGAAGTCAGTGCCTTAGAGCTTTACATGACTTCGTAGTGGACATTTTAGCAAGCCTATCATGTGAATGTTCTGGGACCTGCTAAGTACCCTGTTAATTTTTTAAAGGTTTGTTTACAGTCTTTAGAATTAAGCTTTCAGAGAGAGTGAATTGAATGACCCTCCAAAACCATAAAATTGCCTCTAAAGGGAGACTTAAAGCTCCCATGGCACTGGGAATGACTGAATTGAGATGCAGTAAATCCAGATGCTGTTTCTTTACTTAAATTTTAGGGTTTTTTTTCCAGCAGATAGATAATAGGAAAAAACCCATCCCTGCATCTTGATGTAATTTTATGTTTTTAATATATCAAATATAGGCATAGGAAGCACATCATTACCTGTCACAGTTTCCTGGAAATATATCTAGTTTCTCTTTACTTTTGACATACTGGCCTCAAAAAGGCATGATGGCAGAGGTCAGTTGAATTACACACTATTTCATTTTTATAAGAAAGTTATGTTGCCTTTCTGAGCTGTTACTGATTTTATAGTGATGGTATAGCTTGTTTTACAACAGCAGCGATTGAGTTCTGTTCTTTTTGCTGCTTTATCCAGTTGTCTCCTGCATAAAATTAACACTTAGTACTTTGAATTTGTATCGCCATTGTAGAAGCCATTGAGCAAAATGTAGAGGTACCAATAGTTTTTTGGGCTTACAGGTTTTGCCTCCTGGAAGTTTTTTGAAATTGTTTGACATCTAAAAAGCACTACTATTGCTTGGTGCAAGTGGAATTAATATTTTCTTTTTTTTCTTCCTTCCTTTGTGTCCAGCGAGAGGCAAAGGCAACTTTGATTTCAGGGTGGAGTGTTTTAAAAGCTTTTTACCTTAGTGGTCTTTGGCTTGGCAGTTGTTGCTGAAATTTGTCCTGATTATTTGTCTCTGTATTGAATGGAACAGAAGTGCATTGACGCATAATTAACCATGACTATCATCTGATCATTAACAATAAAGCCAAAGAATGATTGCTTTGCCTTTTTGTCATTTATCACTTTACTATGTTTTTTATTTTTAAACTGAATGCAGATTTTGACTGTTGTGGAAAGCAGCATATTCAATTTTGAACAATGACACCATTGCATTAGTGCTTGGTAGAAAAAAATGGTTTATGTAGGTATTGAACCTTTCTGACCTTTGTCTTAAGACCCAGGGAGTCATTATGTTCACCCTGTGCAGGCTTTCTTATTTCAAGCCTAGCAGTTGTTGTTCAGCTATATTGTAAGCTTTAGAAATTATTCCAATCTGAAATAAAAATCTGTTGCAAAAATCACCTTAACTTTCAGAGTTTTCTAGAAAAAATAATTTCCTTATTAATTTTGTCCACCCACAGTTCTGTCCCAAACTTTTGCCATTTCTATTTCTAGTTATGTGCAGTATCTTCTCCACCTGCAGATCAGAGGTTTTTCTGAAATGTCTGTTCCTTAAATGGGTAGCTTTTAGATATAATCCTCCAGCTTTCTCTCTTTGATTAAATTGTTTGAGCTCTTAAAGTCTCACTCAAAGTAATGTATTATTCTGACCTTATAATGTCTGTGGCTTCTTTCTGAATCTCTAGTGTTTTAAATCATCACTCATGAATTCTAGCACTATTCCAAGTAGCTGTTGCGTAGGTGCCAAATAGGAAAGAGAATTTTTTTTCTTTTGCTTCCTGGCTGATGGTCCTCTGCTTATACATCTATGGATTGCTTTAGGTCTCGGTAGCAATGTTGTGCTTGGGCACTTCTGTCTGTGCCAGGATGCCTTGCAAGTCAGTTGATGACTCTGCTCTTTTGGGTAGGTTTACTTGGTTTGGCTGTATGGCCTATCACCTTGGGTCCTGGATCCCTCCACTTAATTTGTGCCTGGGTTATGAAGGGAGGTCAGGTGCTTTTTCATTTATCTCTACCCTGTGCGTAGCACACTAAATCTTGTGTCTGAGAATGCCATAGCTTTTCTTTTAGGTTGTTGATAAAAGCAGTAAGTGTGAGGCCAAAAATTAATGCTGGTGAGGCCTCCTACTATGTTTTATTAGATCATTATTATGTTGAAACTTACGGGCTGGTGTATTAAATTTGATTAATAGTCAAGTTTCTTTCTGTAAATGTGTTTCTTCGTTAATTTAGGATGTGATAGCAAGTCAGAAAACCTACAGAAGTCGCAGTGCTTTTGCATTAATGCTTTTTTCCCCCTCTCTTCTAAATAAACCTGTGATCTCATTAACAATATGGAGTCCCAACAATCCAGTCTATAAACCACCTTACTGCTTCTTTATTCGTTATCAAAGTAGCTGGCATGGTGCTTAATCTGAAACTGTTGTCATGTGGGTCATCCCATCCACCTTTGAAGTTCTCTGAAGTGTTCTGATTTCTTTCAAAAATGAACATCACTTCTCAGACTTCTTAGCTAGCTCTTCCAAAATCCTTGAATACTGATCGTGATATTCTTCTGATCTTAAGTAACGTCTGATGGCCACTCTTTTATTGCGGTATTCAGTTACAGTCCAGAAGTCAGATGACATTTCCTGTGCTAAAACAAGTGTATGTGTGTGAGAGGGAGGGAAGGAGAGAGTGTATGCGTGTGTATATATTTA
This sequence comes from Egretta garzetta, assembly GCF_000687185.1. NCBI lineage: Eukaryota > Metazoa > Chordata > Aves > Pelecaniformes > Ardeidae > Egretta > Egretta garzetta. The sequence goes on along the minus strand of NW_009259718.1, from coordinate 1,234,419 downwards.
GTTGAATGCTTCTACCTTCTCTGGGTGATGATTAACACACTTACAAGTTTTTGTTCAGTGTTTAACCTGAGCTATTTTTGAAATTTCAAGGACTACTTTTGTTTGGGGTAAACTTAAAAACAAAACCACATTGTATTTTGTTAGACTCCTTTCTTCGATTCCCTGAATTTTTCTGATTTGGTCCTTGAATGTTCATTTCCGTCTTCCACTGTCTCCTGCTAGATAATGTTCATGCAGTTCACTGATGTAAAAAGGAGGCTGTCTTCATAAATAAAACAGTAAAGTAAATAAATAAAACAGTTCATAAATACCATTTTTATACTTTCTCCCCTGCACTGGCTCGTAATTATTAGCTTTTTGTGAAATTAACCTTGTAAAAATGTAGTAGGGAAAATAATTGGAATAATGTCATCTAGCACTGCGATTTCTACCGCTGACAGCGTATTACCTCAATCATATGTTGCTCATGCTGAAGACTCTCAGAGCAGCTGATGACCTCCTTCTTCCTTCACGTGCCATGAACAGATATCTAAGAAGCCAAGTGTTTTATTTCATAGCCTAGTCTGATGGTCAGCATCAGATCCTAGCGGATAACTTTTCTTGTGCTTTCTATTAAGATATTTGTTTCACAGAGTATTCAGATCTTTTGACCTTCTCAGTTATCAATGACTGAAAAAAGCCAATGCAGTTCTGATAGACTTCCATCCCCTTCTGGTCACTCATTTCTCAATAGATAGTTTTATCAGCTGCTGGTTGTAACCCATTTGAATTGGTAGGGGCTAGACTCAGCAGCATAGGCTTTCTGCAGCACTGACTTGTTGACTGTATTGAACATTGAGCAAATTAAGATGAAAGAGCGTGGAGAAGCCTTCGACTTTGGAAGGGGAGTTGTAGTCAATATTCACTTAATATTGAGCCATATCCTAATAGGGAGGTGACACTGGGAATTAAAACAGATCAGTTAAGACATTTGAATCGAGTGGAGGCAGACAGCTACATGACCTCAGACATTGTAAGAGTGTGTTGTAGGTCTGTGAGATTTTCTTTTAGGACTTAAAACCAACCTAAATAACATCTAGCGGGAGGACCTGCGCACATGCCAGTGAGTAGGAGTGTAGCTATTGGAGGAGGGAAGCAAGAGGAGATAGGTGAAGCCAAAAGAAAGAGGAAAAGGGGAAGTTTGTAGACAGTGCAAAGGATTGAGGTTGCATTTGAAGTGGGAAGAAGGCAGCTGTAAACATCCTACTAATTCATTGTTTCTTCCCTTCAACTTCAAAACTTAGAAGAGGAGGAAGAGGGTGTATATGTAATTGAAAGAAAAAAGAATTGTAGATTTCTGCGTATATGCGCGTTCACATGCATTTGCACTGCTCAGTCAGAAGCTAAACAGCTGAAGGGATGTAGGGCAGGTGTGATTTTTGGACTTCCTCCAGTCCCATTGAATAGAAGGCGTGGGGGCAGTTCTGATTAATAGTGAAGAACATCTTTCATGGTTTCTGAGGGCTAAAGTGAATTTTATTGACTGACAGCTATGTTTAGGCACTGGCAGGAAGTATACATGCTGTACACTTGTGGAATGGTCAGCTTTGAGCTAAGCAATAGGAATCCGCAGCTGGTGGGGTGTTTATGTGATGAAATGCTTGTCCAGTAGCAGAATGCCTTGTCTCACCTGGGTAAACATCTGCCACCATTTTTGGGAGGGATGCATGCCTATTGTTCCTAAACCATACAGATATTTCACTAAAATAATACTGATCCATATTAATTTTGGTTTAATTCATGAATTGTTTAAGCAAGACAGAATGAGATATATTCATATTCAGATTTTTTTTTTTTGAGTGTAAAAAATGGAATTAATACTCAGCTTGAAAGGGTAAGTGGCCATTGGCATTAGGTAAAATGATGACATGAGCCATTCTAAAGTTATACCAAGATACTGGAACATAGTTACAGCTTGCACTGATGCTCTAATAAATTGTGGTCTTGAAGTGGAGTATATTCTTTTCTTCCCACAAACTGATGAGTATTCTGTCCTTTCAAACCAGTGACTTTACCTAATGCTTGTGACTTGTCCCATATGGTCATCATGTGCTAAAGGTAGAAAGTGAGCTAGGAAGATCAGAGCACTTGGGAATTAAAATGCCTGGATTTTGTTTTCAGTTGCCCATGAGACTTCTGGAATAACCTCTTCATCAAAAACCACCCCCCAAATACCACATCATGGATGTTAAACATGAAAACAGCGTGGGGAAAATGCTTTAAGGAATTGCATTAAATGTACTAAGTGCAAATATGAGTGTTACAGTGATAGCTATTTATTTTTGCTTGTGCTTCTATCCTGGATGTCAAGCAGGTGGTTTGCCTAGATGACGGCTGTACAGTCACATGAATCTGCTTTTTTGTTACAGTAAAGCTAGGTCACATTGCTGTCGGCACCAGAAAGCAGCTTCTTTTGGACAAATACTAGTGACTCTTCTGATGTGAGCTTTGCTGTAAGAGCTGTTTAGCATTTTGGTGTTTGGTCCTTCCTTCCTTAGTTTTTCAATTTAATGTTTTAGTTCTGTTGTAGATCTACAGTCGAAGGTGTTGAGAGTATTGTGTGTTTGACAATGCCTGCTTATCCACTGGGGCCGCTGAGTCTGACAGTCTGAAACAAGAGGTGAAAGGGATGAGATGGAAACTGTCTAGGCTTCTCATTAAGACTTGCTGTGGTGCAATGCTTCTTGGTGTCTGCTGTTAGGAACCTCAATTTGGAGGTAGCGAAGATTGCTGGAAAAGGGTTTTTGCTCTCTGTTATCTTTTGTGACGCTGAGGCTAAAACTGGTATTTCCCAGAGCTGTTTCGTGAACTCCTTTATATGCTGTTTGGCTGGCAAGTCAACTCTTGCTGTCCAGACAATAAAAACTGGCATAACCATTCTGAACTCTATATGGTCTTCTGAACAGTATGTACATCTATGTATGAGTGGCAAAACAGGCTTGGGGCCCCTGGATGCTGCTGTTTACATAGTATTTTTGTATGCTTTGAAAAGCAGTGAGATGTTTTACTCTTCCAGAACAAAGCTGTCAAAGGTACAAGGTGAATTTTACTCCTACAGTATCTCAGGTTCAACTATTCTGTAATGGAATATAACTGAAACTCTTAACAGGCTTAGTTCTTGAAAGGTTGGAGTCCTTACCGCGTCTTTTGTGGATGGGTTTTGCAAGAGCTGTTGTTTATTGGAAGAAGGAAACTGGGAGAAACATCTGGGAGGCTTTTAATTCTCTGTAACTTCTGGTAAAGAAACAAAGTAATTCTTGGTGTAGCTAATTAAAGTGTCGGTGCTTACACTGAAGATTTTAGCAAGCATTGTTAGGAACTGTTTTTCCATGGGCTTAAAGGGAAAGTGTGTAAAGCTGACTGGCTTATCGTTTGAGCTCTGGAGAAGTTGGGCCAGGTCGCTGCAGTGCCACATTGGGAAGAACCATCTGATGTGGCCTGAAATTCAGGGTTTGCTTTTGCAGTCGGGGAGAATCCAAGGCAAATTGCGTCTCTGAAGAGTGTTCTTAGAGCCGATCTCTTGATACCAAGTACTTCAAATCTCAACCAGTATTGCCAGGGTCAATTTTTTTTACCTCTTAAGACTTCAGTATTCTTGATTTTTGGGAAAGAGGGGAACAAACCTCACTAATGCTAATCTTGATACCCTGGCCTTGTGACCAAGGCAAAAAAAAAACCAAACCCCAAAACCAACGCAACCCAAAAAGCGGGGAATTAGGGGATTACCTTTTAAATGACAAGGATTGTTGCAGTAAAGCAGATGTCACTTATTTATATGTGCTGAGGTAAAAGGCTAATCATAGAACAGTTCAGCAAATAAAATGCAGGGCTGCTATCAGAATTACACTTTCAACCTGTTTACCAAAAAAAAGTTTCTTTCTTTTCCTGGCTTCCTTCCATTTATTTCTTACGGTTATCAAAGAGGAGGGTGAATTTTCCATGCAGCTTTAGTCTGCTTCTATTTATGCTTCTCTTTCTCCCTCTGAGCAGACATTAATCTCTTTTCCATTTTCCTTTTTTGTTTGTTTTTCTGTTTTCTCTTCAAATGGGTAAATCTGCATCTCACCTTCACATGAATGTTTTGGGGAAGGGCTATATGTGCTGTGTAGTGCTTGGCAAGTAATTGACACCCTTTGCACTAATGTGCTTTATTTATTTTTAATTTGTTTGTTTGCTTCATGGGGCAGTTGGATGCATAAAAGCAAACCATCTATAAGAACCTAAAAGGTAACATAAGAGATGAGTACAGTTAATGTGGATTCTTCAGGAGCAAATCCTGCCAAGCCAACCTACTTTTCTTCTGGATCTTACAGGTACAGAAGAAGTAGTAGATGTGTGTATCTTGACTCTGAAGTTTTCAAACTAATTTTCTCATGAGAAGCCTATGAAAACAATGAACAACTGGAAATCCCCTGAAAGGCATACAAAATGGTTCGATTCTTTTGTTTGAGCGTAGTAAGAGGTTCAAGATAAAGTAAGGACATTTAATGGGGTTTTGCAGAGTCTTTAAGCAGTCTCTCAGGATTCACTGGTTTTTGCAAATTTGCTAGATAAACTTTATGTAGCGTCGTGAAATGGATCTCCTTCTGGTGGTGACGCTGTGCTTGAAGGATGTGACAAGCTGGCAAAAGAGTGTTAAGTAACCTTGGATGCAGTTCAGTCGGGACAAATGCAGAATATTAGGCTTTGATAAGAGTAATCAGGTGTGTAAGTGGAAAGTGGATGAGGATTGGACAGGCGGCAGCTCTACAGAGGAGAGTTTGATAGACAAACTGAACATGAGTCAACCGGGTTGCGGCATTGCACAAGCTGCAGACATTGTGCTGGGCTGTACAAACAAGTGTGTTGTAAGTCAGACATGAGAAGTCACCAGCAACGCTGGGTAGAGCAGAGGTAAGTTTCCTCTGCAGGGTCTAGTTTGGGGTACCATAGCCGAGATTTTTAGCAGAGAAGGGAGAGGTCCCCCAAATAGAAATAACTTCTCCATCGTGGTAACTTTCTTTGCAACACCCTCTCACATACTTGAAGGGAGTAGTGGGGGTAAAGAGGGCGGGGAGGGAGCTGTGCAATTTTCCACATCTTGTAGCAGCAGAACAGGGAGCAATTTGCTTAAACTGCGCTAAAGGTGATCTGAGCTACCTTTTGGAAAAATCTAAATGCATGAGTAGTGAAGGACTGGAGAGAGACTCTCTGGGGAAGTTGTGGAAGGAAGGTTTCTTAATAAGCAGATGTGACGAGCATCCCTTGAGTGCAGATTCTGTAGAGTTGCAGAGTGATTGCTATGGAACAGCAGATTTCTTTTGTTTTTTCTTACAGCCCTATTCGATTCTGTAACCTGAGCCATCGTAATTAAAGGGCAATAAATGCCCAATGTGTGCTTGCAAAATGCCTAAAACTTTGGTCCTATTACAAACAAAATCAGACTTTGAACAAGGGGAAGCACCGTCAATGATAACAGTGGTGCTAAGAGTGGGTAATAGTGGCTTTGCCTTTTGCTGGGAAAGTGGCCGCTTTACTGTGGGTGCACATGTGGCTGTGGACTGCTGAAACCCAAAGCATCTGCGCCGAAGCATGTACACCTGTGCAGCATCCACCGCAATCTTGCATCCTGAGCACATGTCCCCATCTGCAGTCTGGTTCACATCAAGATGCGAGCTAAGTGTGTGGCATCATCATCCTTCTTCCCCTTCCTCCCTCTGCGCCAGTGAGTGCCTCCCTTCTTTGCAAGGAAGTCCAGGCATGGAGGAAGGGAGAAGCAGGACTGCGCTGTGCGATGCATCCTAGGTTTCACTTCAGGTGCACACAGCCAGCTTGGACAAAGGTTTTGCTTCCTAATGCATGGAAGCTGAAGCTTTACATGTAGGTGGGTTTGTTACAAACTTTGTCAGTGCTTCTGGTTTTTGTTGCCAGATATATGCCTATAAAGGACATAGTGCTGCTCTGCAGGCTATACTGACAGTTTGGTTTCTTCAGTTACAGGAAAATATGGGGAAATGCTTCATTTTGGTAATATAAACAACACTGTATTTAATAGCACTTATGTTAATCAGATGTAGAAATAAGTACTTGTCTTGGTCATACATCACATTTTGTTGCTGAGCTATTTGGTCCTGGAAAGGGAATATTTTTGCTAGTAGTAATGTAGATGAAAAATTGTCACCACTTAATATACTTCAGTAAAAAATATTCTCATTTTTTTGTTTGTATTTTTGTCAGGGTTTTTTATTTTTCTCTATAATACTGAAATACTCATGCCAATTTAAATTTTTGCTTTACTCTCTTCTGTTTCAGTCTTGTTGGTCATCTTGTTTACACATGTATTTTGATTATTTGTCTCTCTCTTGCTTCCCAGGAGACAAAGATGGCAGCAAAGTGACTACAGTAGTGGCAACTCCCGGGCAAGGTCCGGACCGACCACAAGAAGTTAGCTACACAGACACCAAGGTGATCGGAAATGGATCTTTTGGTGTTGTGTATCAAGCCAAACTCTGTGATTCAGGAGAGCTTGTGGCCATTAAGAAAGTCCTGCAGGATAAAAGATTTAAGGTGAGCGTATGCATAAGTTCAGAATGTTTTCATGGATGTTATCTCATTTTCCAAGTCTTTGATGGCAATGTTTTCGATTTTTTTTTTTTTTTTTTTTTTTTAAATTTATTTTCATTGCTGCATGTAAATGCACATAAAAATTTCCAAGACTGAAGATTAAACAGATGGTTTATGACATAGTTTAACTTGATAATCAGTGAGTCACTGTTGTTATGATTATTTGGATTAGTGCAAAACAGGAAGCTAAAAATCCTGATTTGATGTTGTGGTGCTGTTTCCAGGTCACAGACTAGATTTTTCAGACAATGAGCTGGGGAAACAAGGGAGAAGCTTGTCTTATGCTTACTGTTTTCTAGCATGACTCCTTTCCAGTCATTAGTAATTAAGCTGCTGGAAGGAACCAAAGCTTTTGGGTTTTGTTCTTGGTTGTTGCACCTACAAAGTGGAAGGCTGTATTTGTGTAATTCAGAAAGTCCCCAGGCCAAGTAAGAAGATGACAAATACTGACCCCAGGGCAGCTTGGACTGAAGGAGAGTTCCTTCCCTTCGTTATCTGATTTATAAATGTGATTTATTTTGGTGGTTTTAATAGACTAGTTATTCTTTATTCTAAACAAGTAGCCTTCCAAAAAGCTATATTTTTATCTGGTGGTATTTAAACCAAATAAAAGTTAAGGACCATCAGCAAGCGCATCAATGCTGTCAGTCCTTTGCTCAGTACTTGGTGTGCTTGACTGCTTTCCCTTATAGTCAAGTGGTCTGCAGCTAAACTTGTGCAAGCAGTGAATGATAGCAAAGATACTGGCTTTAGAATCTGAAATTAATGGTGCGGGTTTTAGCATCTGAAGGCCACAGTTTTCATGTCTATAGAAGCATAAGGACAGTATATACAAAAGGTGCCATGGATGATCTTATTGGCATGGTCTAGATAAAAAAACTTCTGAGCTTAAAAATATTTGAAGCGTATTTAAGGAAAATCAGCAATTTGAAACTTCTTTTTTACAATTTGGTACTTACTGTTAGTTTTAGAAATGCTTCTAAAGGCTATTGGATGACTTTTTTATTGTTTCCTTCTCAATTTTCTCATTTTTTCAGTAAGACTTCATGCACAGCTAGCTTCACTGGTAATGTTTGTAATTGGTGTCCTGTTTTGGTAGCAAACCCATTCTTTTGAAGTGTTTTGAAGGAACTGGTGTATGCCTCTTCCTTGAGTCTTGACGCTGTTATCACCACAGGCATCAGCATATCGCAGATGCATTAGATGCAGAATGGAAAAGGAAAGATATGTTTAAATTAATGTAATCATGCACTATTGTTTAACTTCTAATTGAGAAAGGCGTGTAAAGTTCTTACATTGTTCTTACATCTGAGCTATTTTGGGACTGTGTTACGTGTTGAAGGCAATTAGCACTGAGGAAGCATGCAATATGATATAAGAGTGGATTATTTTAGAAGAATGGAAGAGGCAGAGGAATAACAGAAGCTTTAAAGCTAGTCATGCTTAAAAGAGCCTTTGGATCTGTTCCCATAGCATAGTTTTAGGGGGAAGGCCAGGACATTTCCCTTACTATGTCATGCTTGGTGGATATCAGCTAGTGCTTTGGACCAAAATCTTTGATTTCTTTAGCCTCATGACTTTGAGGTTGTGTAGGGTGTCAAAAAAAAAAACTTGGTTGAGCATTTTAATTCCTGCCCATCAGATACTTGTAGTTTGTAACATCTTAATATTTTTTTTTTATACAACTCTATTGGGCATCTACAATAAAATCTAGGTCTTTGTTTTTCTTTCAGTAGTTGATTCAGTGGCATTTTGTAATCTGACTATGTATCTCTTTATTTTGGAGTGTTTCTTGAGTGATTAGAAACAATATGACATCTTTTGAATGTTAGCCCTCTTTTTGTTTAAGGAAAAACCCCAAAAAGCTAAAAGCTAAGTAGGGCGTTTCCAGCTTGGAGTCTGAACTAACTGCCTGTGTATGATGACAAAAGCTGAGAACATCCAGTACCTGGAGGCTTTAATTACCCCTGAACTAGGTGGAATTAATGGTAACTGCATGTGTAGATTTACAGATAGATAGTATTAATTTAATTTTTTTAACTTCATAATTCGCATGGGTCACATCTGCAGTGGTACCCAAGTTATGCATTTTTTCATATTCTTATCCCAAACTTATACCCCAGCTGCATGACATCATGTACCTTTGGTCTCAGCTCCCTAGTTCTTCCCGTCATTCATCAGCTTAGTCCTCCCTTTCTTTTCACATTCTGATCTGGAAGTGTATGTTCTGTTGGCAAGAGGTGTAAATTCCTGCAGGCTGCATGAAAGCCTCTGCCTGGACGGATTTGGAAGCTAGAGGCATGTATCTTATATCAAGAATAGCATACAATTGCTTCAGGGTATGCAACTCTTTGGGAACATCTGATCTAGGTTGTAAATACAGGACCAGACCCTTTACCAGTTAAACAGGGAACTTTGAAAGTCTGTTGGCCAAACAGTTTGATTGCAGTGTAGGAGCGGACCAGCTCTCCTGCTTAGAGAGCTGAGCTGTGGTGTGCAGCTCAGCTGGGCTGTAGCCACCCCCACATGGCTGCCTGGGTCCAGATCCAAGCCCTGGTGAGTGGAGTTCCTTAAGAAACCTCCCACTTTTTCCCTCTCACTAATGTACACCCCTGCTTGGGCAGTGATGAGGGAAACCCTGTTGTAGACAGCCAAAGGTGGCAGTAGCTTGTTTGATTTCAGTCAACTTTATCAACTTCTGGGGGAAGAGAGGGAGCACTTTAGAAACAACCTGTCTGCCCTAGTCCCAGCGGTGGAGAGGCAAGAAGAGAAAAGTAATGCATGGAAGTTGCTTCCTGAAGCATAGGTCATCAACGAAATTTTCAGCTGTATGCTTCAAGCTGGTGCCTGCTTATCTCTATATCCTGATGGAATTATCTTGGTACAGGCAGTATAATTCCTTTGTTGTGATTTAGCTCTTAAGAAAATGCTTTTCTAAAAAGCCAGCAAGAACTCTTAAAGGGTGCGATTCAGAAACTTTAGGAAGTCCCAAGAGAGTGTAACTTCTAGGCTCCTTCTGTGTTTTGTGAATGTGGAAGGAGTCTATTGTGAAGATGTGGAAAATGGACCACAGTTGCCAATTTTTAGATCTCTCTCAGGAAGTTGAGGTACTTTTTATCCACGTTTAAAGCTAGCTTGAAAGCTGGAATTAAGAGGGGTGTGTGTCTTTTTTTCTTTTTTCCTTTTCCATTACTGTGACAAGTTTCTCAGCAGCCTCCGCTGAAGTGGAAGCCGCATTGATCTATGCCAGCACAAAGTGAGAGTAAAATCTTTGCTAAAGAGTTGAATAATACCATTTCTGTGATGGTATAGATAGCTTGCAGTGTTCCTACTTCTTTTTACTCCCTTGTTGCAGTTTAGTGGTTCTTCAGCTTGGCAGTGCAGTTCCTGCATGGCTATGTTTTAAGCAGGGTCTCTGAAGTGCCCTGGGATTTAAAATGAGTATGCCTAGAGTTCAGTGTAACCTAGAGCAATAGTAGTAGTCCACAAGGGAAAGAAACAAATGGAGGAGGAGAATAAATAAAACAGAAATTTATACTTAATTTTGGTTTGCAGTTCTTCTGCCTTCGTTAAGCTCGATCTCCATATTAATTGTGAGCAACTTAAGTAATACAATTTTGGACAGTTACGTGATATTTAGGTGAGTAGTTCACAAACTACATGCTGTTTATCATTCATCTGTGGGACCACTGAATTTGTCTCTAGTCAGTATGAAGGGTCATATTTTCATTGGGGATTTTTCAGTTAAAAATTTAGCAAGGGCAAGAGACAGATGTTCCTTTTCAAAAAAATGGTGTAAGACAGCTATTCACAAGCTTTTGGGGCCAAAATCCATTCAAATGGCACAATTTCCTAAAGTCTATGTCCCAGCTTTCATAGATCTATACTGTGTTTCTGCTTCTGTCCCACAGATGCTTAAGAATAGGTCGTCATGCAAAACATTGATAGATATCAGTGCAGTTAATTATTTTCATCCATTTGTCTGTGCAAGCCCTTAACTGACACAGCCTAATTGTGATGCTTGAAAAGAAAATACTGGTAGCATAAATTTTCTTGCACTGCTTTTGTTGGCATGTTCATTGGAATATTCTTCAGATTAAGAGTCAGTCATGTTGCTGTCTAATTCTGCAAAAAGCAATAATAAGCAAGGAAGTATGTTAGCACAAATACGGAATTCGCAGTCTAGTTTTTATTATTTCTGTCATTCCATGCCTGTTCTTAAGAAATCCTGTTGGAATGAATGCATGAATTGCTAGAAATATTTCTCAGCTGACTGAGAATAAATACTTAAATTCTTCATATCTGAAAAGCGGTACTTAATGTTTCTGCTTTAGCACTAGGCTGTCGCCATGTAAATGATGAAGAGAGTTCTTAATAATCCTGCATTTTTTCAGGCACCCTAGATTGGACATCACATTTCTTGTTAATGGCTCACATAGACCTGAAGTGTGCAGCAAGAGAAAGCCAAATTCTGTAATGAGAACCATTCATGACATCCAGTCTGTCAAATCATTCAGGAACTGCCTAAGTTTAGCACTCCAACTGTGTGTGCCCATGGCTTAGTTGCCTGAATTATTCAAATGGGCAGATCTTCTGGAGTGTGAGAGGATGTCAAAGTAGGGCCCTGACGGTCCGTGTTGATAAAGCTGAGGCCACTGAATAGTGGGCAGTGCTCTTTCCTATTTTTAGCTATGGAGGAATATATGTTGTGACTATTTGCATGGTAGGTTTTGTGGGTTTTTTTTTAAAATACATAAAATCCCAGTGTTAATCTGAGCCTTAAAATCCAGTGAAGCAGCAGGATGGAAAAATAAATCTATGTTGAGGTTCTGGTTTCTCTCTTTCTCTGCTGGGTGTGTATACTTCTGTGAGCTGTTTGAAATGCTTCTGAAAGAGCAACAGCTTTCCTTCAGTTCCTGCCTCGAATATATCAAGGTGCTACATATAAAAAGATCCTTTTACAAAGTAGCCCATATCCACTGTTTGTGTTAACTTAATTACAGCAGCTTTGATTGTAGCAGCTCACATGAAAAACATAAAACCACAAGGAAGAATTCCTGTTGAAGAATGACTAGGTTCTTAAGTTCTGTTAACTTTTCAAGAGACTTCTGTGTTTAAAGCATTCAACAATCTAAAGTTGACCCAGTTTTTTTAATAGGTTGTGTGTCTCTGCTTGTGGCTGAAGGTGTCATTCTGTAAACATGCATTTGCGAAAAGTGTGAACCTGTTGACTAATGATAGATATATCTTATGCTCTCAGGATCTCCGTGGTTAACAGACCACTGTGAGAGTCTGACTTCAAGTTTAATTAGTTCCACTCTTGGCTGACCCTTCTGGCTTATTTCTTGGCATTCTGTTATCCTTGGCTGTTTAAGATACAGCAGATAGTAGTACTATATTGAAAAAAGGCTGCATTTTCAGGGGGCTTCAGTCTACTAAGGCCACTGTTAGCTGACCTGTTTTGAGGAGGGATGTACCTAGTAACCTCAAAGAAATAAAAGAAGTCTCTTTTTGCATTCTGTAAGCTTAGGCTATAGGTAGCCTTGTCTATAGACTGACAAACAAACAGGAGTTTGACACCCAGCCTCTTGATACATGTTGGGGAATCCAGTTGGAAAGTGTTGAGGGAAAAGGTATCGCTGTCTCGTCAGTGCAGGTTTGGTCTCCCTTTGCCAGGTTCAGACAGGATGCAAGAAGCATTTTGCCTTTTAGTATTTTAGCAAATCCATCTTCCAGACTCTTATTCCTATGTATTTTAGCTTTGCCATGAGAATGTTAAATTTATAGTTGAAGAGAAACTGTCATTACTGCTGAAACTTGAGATAGCACATAGAACTCTGACTTCCTTTGTATGTGCCTGAGCCATAGACCTTTTGAAGCACACAGTGGCCGAGTGAACTACTTTACCCCTTTCTAGAGAAGGGCTTGGAAGTTACCACAGAGGCTTAGAATGAACACTGCCTTAATCTTAAGTCAGTGTTTTATGTCTTGAATACAGTGTAGAGGTTGGACCTGCTCTGGTGTATTCATGATCATCCTTCTCTGTGACCTCTTGTCATCTGCACAGGCTTCCACTGAACTAAAGACTACACTCTGTTAATTTAATCTTTGTGCGTGAGCTAGCTGAGTGCTCTCATATCTCCATCTAGGGATTGTTGAATATACAAATCTTAATCTGTAATATACAAATCTTAATCTGTAAGGCCTTCTCTCAAAAGAATGTCTTTTTTTATTTACCCTATCTCATCTCCAAGTACTTCTCAGTTGAGTTGGAAGCACCCATGGGATAAAAAGTCACAAAGGAAAGACATGGCAACGAGAAATAACATTTAAGCACCCTTCTTATAAGTCTTTGAGGACATGTACATCTTAACTACTTTGAAGATCTGAGGAATAGAATCACTGTTCGTAAGACCATTATGCAGGTGGCACTTCTAAAAGGATGCCTTAATTTTATTGTTCAATAGCTACAAAGTACACCCAGAATAACAGATCTGTCTTCTGACTACTTGACTGTGGTGGCTTGTGTTCATATTGCAAGTGGAGAAGGAAGGTTGAAAATATTTCCCAGTGACATCAGCAAATACTACAAACTTTTGTAAAACTAGCAGAAAAAAGATAACTGAGCTTGACTCAAAGCATTTCCAGAACTATCCCTCTAGTCCCACCTATCCCCATCTGAGGCAATGAAGTCCCTCTTAAAGATGGGGGCTATCAGATACGATTTGCAGAATAGGAGATGCCTGGGCATTTGTTCAGGGTATTTTTCCATCTTCTGAAGAGCTGGAGGGCTGTGTTTGGTTCCCAAGAGTTGCTTCAAGTCTGTGCTTTAACTCTTGTACAGAGGCCAGATTTGTAGCTCTGGTCCAGCTTAGCTTAGCCAGATTATCAGAGATGTTTACCAAGATAATAACATTTCTTCAAGCAGTACTTGATCTGTCTGTCTCCTGAAAGCTAGCTTATCAGAGCCAATTCTGTCATTTGGCTGTAATTGCAGTTGCAGTGCCTGTCTGATCACAGCACCCCAAAGAGGCTGGGTAGAATTCAGAATACTCACTCACAACCTTGTATTTCATTCCATTTTCCAATTTTCACAAACACTGAGTTTTGCTAGTGAACTAAAAAATGTGTTTGTACCCTTGCTTTTGGCAGTCTTTGAAGCAAGCAGTGTACTGTTTGTTCTGTCAGCCGAAACCTCCCTCTGTGTACTTTTGTGGCCTAGAAGAGATCTAAGACCTAAGAAGCATCTTCTTCACTTTGAACTGCGTTAAAGTCTATATAATAAAATTACTTGTAGTTGTGTTATGACTATTTCTACAGGTGTTTTCTAATCTGACAAATAAGTGGGAACATAATAGGTGTTAATGCAAAATAGGTCTCCAGTTTGGCACATGAAGATGAATTGGAGTTTGCATTAAGGGCATTGACTTCAGTTTTCTTTTTTAGCTGGGCTGGAGAATTGGATTGAAAATTGCTGCCCAGGGAATGCAGCGTCATCCAGCTGCAATTGGCCTGGGGAACAGGAGGAAGTGCTCTTCATCTGCAGCCGTGGCAGCATGTGCGTGTAGAAATGTGTTTCCACGTACTGCCCTGTGGAAACCCACATGTTAGAAGGGAAATGTCTGTTGTAAGAATGCATTCTCTGAAAAAGCAGTCAAAAGAGCCCTTGAGGGCTACTTTTCACCCCACCCCATGGATGCTAGGATGAGGCATCTGTGTAGATACATGCCACGGTTCAAGAATTGCATTTATTTTGGATTTTGAGTTTTTCCTCTTATTTCCATGAGGGTTTTTTTGTGGTACTCCCTAGACTAGGGCCAAAGATAGGATTCTAAAACAAGATGGCTGTTTGTGGTCAGCTTTCTCTCTTCTCCTCCACTTCTAGTGCATAACTGGAGACTAAAATTAAACCTGTCTGTCCTATGTGTATCTGCTGACCAACAAAAAGAAACTTAAGATACATTAAATTTATAAAAAGTCTTTTGTCCCACTGGTCCATATAATTCATATAGCTGCTGTAATGGTGATTTGGTTTAGTTCCTGCTTCTTTCATGTTTACTAGAGGAAGTGAGTTCATATGTCTGATGTTCACAAAATACATATATTTACATACATTCCATGAAATACATATATTCTATATATGCGTATTCCTAAATTAAGCTGGAGACTGCTTTGAGACACAGAGGTTAAAAAAGAATAGCATTGTAGGGATGCTATTCTGAAATCGTGACATTCAGAGTGAAGATTACAGTTTGAACGAATTCCAAACACATTAAGGTATGGAAATGTGTAGTTTAAAGCACATAAATAGCTGTAACTCTGCCACATACCGACAGCATGCTATAGCTGTGCAAGCATAGTTGAAGATGCTGCAGAATTACTGATCCTAGCCACATTAAGTTCCATTTTTAAAAGGCACTTTCCTTTCCTTTGACTTTCCAATTTTGCTGCGTAAGTGCCTGAGAAGGACTGGCATAGAAAAACAGTAATCTGCATGCAGTAGGGATATAACCTCTTCACTGTGTTCAGTTTTGGGCCCCTCACTACAAGAAGGATGTTGCGTTGCTGGAACATGTCCAGAGGAGAGCAACCAAGCTGGTGAGGGGTCTGGAGCACAAGTCATACGAGGAACGGCTGAGGGAACTGGGGTTGTTTAGTCTGGAGGAGAGGAGGCTGAGGGGAGACCTGATCGCCCTCTACAGCTACCTGAAAGGAGGCTGTAGTGAGGTGGGGGTTGGCCTCTTCTCCCTGGTAACAGATGATAGGACGAGGGGGAATGGTTTGAAGCTGCGCCAGGGCAGGTTTAGGTTAGATATTAGGAAAAACTTCTTCACTGAAAGGGTTGTCAGGCTCTGGAATGGGCTGCCCAGGGAGGTGGTAGAGTCCCCATCCTTGGAGGTATTTAAAAGAAGGATAGATGAGGTGCTTAGGGACATGGTTTAGTGGTCGGGTGGCAGGGTTAGGTTAAAGGTTGGACTCGATGATCTTAAAGGTCTTTTCCAACCAAAGTGATTCTATGATTCTATGATTGTTTGCATTTGTAAATTGAAGTTCTACTTTTGGGTGATGCCTTCTGCTTTGAGGGAGCCTTGTTCATGGCATGTATTTGTAGGTCTGTGTAACTGAGGTGAAAGCCAACTTGAACATTCTTGGGGTTTTGGGGTGCCATGCTGGTGTTCAAAAAGGAGTTTTGAAAAATGTGGACATGGGCATGGTGTTTTATGGCAAGATCTGTGATAGCCTTTCAGGAGCATTACCCTGAAGACTATGTATCTTTGCTTGCCTGAGAATACACCCTCACATTGGATACGCATCTCAGAGATTGGCAGATTAAAGGCTGTTGGAGCGGATTTTGCTTTTCTCATTCTCATTTAAAAATAAAGCATTTTGTGGCTGCCACTGGTACCCTCTTAGTGTGGCAACAGAGTAGCTTTCTAAGTGCACAACCTGTTGGAAGTGGAGAATCGAGGGCTGCTCTTTGTGTTGTGAATGCAGCCTGAACTTGGTCATTTAAAAAGAGAAAAGTCACGGTAAAATTCTTTAAGTCCTTCTGAAGCTCAGGGATTTAGTTATATGCTGCTGCGTAAGGTTGTACATAAATTCTAAATTAGAATTATTTTTTTTCATCTTGCAGTTCTAGCTAAGATGAACAGGCAGAGAGTAGGCATGCCTAATGCTCTTGAGAGCTAGATAACACTGCTGCTTGTACAGAGCTTGGGTATCAAAGTGGGTGTTTGGTGGAAATGATGTCCCAGTGAGAACCTTCTACACCTGTCTCCCAGTTAGGGAGAGAAGTATTGTGTGGGATATAAATAGAAGATTAGCTGATGCTTTTTGTGACAAAAATGGTGCTTTTGAGACTACCTGGATGTTTGGTGCATGCAGTTACTTCAAGGCTTTTTGTTGTACCATTGTGTATTCTCTTTTAGAAGTCTCACAGTGTGAGATTGCCTGGCTATGGAAGACTTAGCAGAAACACTTCACGTCTAGCAACACTACATACCTGTGGCTCTCGCTTACTTCATTCTTTCGTGGTTAAATTGGTTTTGGTGCAATGCGCCCTTCTTAGTGTTATTGGAATATATATCATCAAATGATTTGGCTTCAGTTTTTGCCAGCGAACACAGATTTCTATCTTTAAAATACTTGGCTGCTAAATCAGGCGGTGGCAACCTGTGTGTCCTTTTTGAAATCAGTATTTGTTACTCATTCAAATATTCTGCTGCGGTAACTATACACGTGAGGGGAAAGAAGGGATAACTGAAGAAATGTGAGAAAGGAAGGACAGAAGAGATCCACCTGCTGCTCAACAGAGGCTTCCTGAAGCAGAGAGGGGAACAGATCTTCTCATTCATGTGTCACCAAGACAGCTGAGCTGCGCCCTCCAGCACTGTCTTGTAGTTCAGCCCTTTTAGCTTTGTAAATGAATTGCTTTTTTTATTCCTGGTTCTTACTTCAAGAGGGGTAACTCAGATTCAGCAAACAAAATCATGAAGGTCTAAGGAAATGTGGAAATGGGAATAATCTTTGATTGCTACCTTGTTTTCTTGAGTAGACCTGACATTTTAGAACCAACTGGCATGTTCCTTCTGGGAAGCTCTCAAAGGCTGGAGAGCCATATAATTGACAATTGTTTCCTCTGCTGCTAAAGGCAATACGCACTGCCCATTGCTGCTCTGAAAAGTAGTACCAAGACATGGGAAAATAATGAAAGGAAGCCATTTTAAATGTTTTGTCAAGCATCTATAGTGCAGAGACAGAGGCACTTCAGACTGTCGGGCATATTTTAGAATTAACAACGCTGCCCTTTTTTCCTGTGACTTGGATAGTTTCTGGTCCCTGTTACTGCTGAGAAGGTGAATGTGAGTGACAAACACAATTATTTTTAGCCTACCCAATACAAGGAATTACTTTTCTGCTACTTTACATTGCACGTTTTTAAGAAAAGCTTGGTTTGGCTTTGGTTCCCACTTTGTTTTTTCCCCTCATGTTTTCCATCTGCATTATGCAGTGAAATTTCTCATGTGGTGCCCAAGACTAAATTTAAAGGATGATGGAGACAGTGAGGTTTTGTTGGGTGACCTTGACTCCGGTATGATCTACTTCAGGAAGTAAAACTGAATCTGGTTTTCTTTGAGTGGCTTTATAAGAGTTATATCATGTAATAACCCAAAATAAGAAATCTTTATGGAAAGGTAATGAGAAACTTAGTCCACTAAGGAAAATTCTAATTATGGTGCTTGATGCTTTGGTATTGTGTTGATACTTGTTTTAAAATATAAAGAGTGATGCCGATAAAAAGGTCCTCATGAGTTTGTACTGTTTTTTGGACAGGAGTAAGGAAGAGACCCACTCAAAATCCAGTTCTTCTTCTTTAGGGTGAGATGTGATGTGTGGTGTTTATCATGTTACTAAATATATGTTACAAACTTTTAACTAAACAGAATGCAGTCTGCTTTCTTCAGGGTGGGTTTTTGTTTATGTAGTGCCTGGTATAGTGAACGGGGATGAGTAATCAGGCTCCTATATGTGTCATGATGCAAATACCCAGACTATATACATCTGTATTCCCTAGTTCTTCTAAAATCTGAAGCCTGGTCTAATTGTTACAAAGGTGCTCATTCCAATTTTTCATTTGTGATGTTCCTTTGAAAGCCCAGCCATGATGATTAGACTGCTTAGTCCTGAGCTAACTAGTCAAAATACAAACATCCAGTCTGAATCATTGAAGCAAAACAATGCATATATAAAAGAACAGCTGGATCTAATTTTGATTTTTTTATTTATTTTTTTATACAAGAGGCACTTTGTCGTGTAAAAGAACAGCTGGATCTAATTTTGATTTTTTTTATTTATTTTTTTTATTTTTTTATTCAAGAGGCACTTTGTCATTGAGAGCTAGAGTGTATTTCCCTCCCTGTTTTCCCCCCTAGAATTTTATCAAATGAGGATGAAGGTAGAAATGTGACTTGATGTCTTTTAAAGATTCATCTGCTTCCATGTTCTTCATTTGAAGATTTGTCTAAGGATCTGCTTATCAAACTGAATTTGCAGGCCCTGTGCATTCATCTTAGTTTAATGTCACCAGACACATGAGTCATAAAGGTTGTACCAAGCTTTTGGGGCTTGAAAACAGGCATCTCATTTATACCAGATGAGTGTAACAGTGCAAGAATGTTGACTGATTATAAATGAAATCATTTGTTGCAGGCTACTTAGTCCCTGAAATGGGACAGTGTAATTTATCTGGGTGGTATGGTGGGACGTGCATACTTCTTCCTGAGCTTCCCAACTGCATTGCCCACCAGTCACATTGCTCTCACTGCAAGTGTAGAATGAAGGATTTTTTTTCTTTCCCTTTAAAAAAAAAAAAAGTCAAAGTTCATAGTGGGTGTTCATGTTGCTTTTGTGAATCCAGTAAGACACCTTAGTGGAAAAGTTTGGTTTTACTGGCAAAGACCCCCCAACTTTAAGATGATGTGTTGCTGACTTCTTTTAACATGGGAATTAGTAGTAAGTGCAAATGTGGAAAAGAGCACTTTGGAGTTTGCTGCTCAGAAATGTAGTTCATCGGCTAAGGAACTGTAGGATCTTGCACAGATGCACTTGTTTTGCTTTCTGACCTTCAGCAACTGTGTGAGGCTATTTCAGATGAAGACTGACAGGGGGCAACAGGATGTAGAGCAGGAGATCAGAGGTGAGCACAAATTTCTGAAGAACTCCTAAAAGTGAGGATAAATCCTTAGTGTTTTTCTTTGTGGACATACTTTATAAATAATGAGCAATTCTAAGTTATAAAATTAGCAGGTGGTAAGAGCTGATAATTTTTAGTTGAGGAAAAGACATGAGAAGCTCTGTAGTTTTTAAAAAAAGTAGTGCTATATTCTTTCTAGGTTAGATTCTTCTGTTGGTGCAACATCCCAGTAAACGTACTAGAACTGCCTGTCTGTGATACCTGGGGCTTCTTCGGTTACACAGGGTTATTAGCACTATCCACTTGTCATTTAGATACCTGCAAAAAGCAGCAGCATGAGAGCATATGCAGTAGAAATGTTCTTTCCCTGGTGTGCTGGAATTGACGGTAGGTGATTGGAGTCAGCATTTGAAGAGCCAGAGCAGATAGTCAAGAACTTGGTATAATGCTTACTTCTGTGATTTTTTTTTATTTTTTTTTTTCTGAAAAGTCAACATAACTTGGGAAAGGGCGAAAAAGGACATGGTTTGCAGATAGTATAATAGATTTCCTGATAGGCAATGGCTCTGCTTCTGTAACTGTGCATAACAGGCATAGAGGTTATCTACTTTCATGTAGGGCTAACATATCTAGTAGGACAAGAAAGTAGTATGACACATAGGGGAAACTAGGGCAAGTTGAGGGTTGCCTGGAGTGTTGGAGGTATAACAGGGTCGCTGTACTCATTGAGCAATTTCTGTGGCAGCACGAAGGCCATCAATTAACAAGAAGGATAAACAGCTCAAGGAGTCTTGGAGCTAACCTGATGAGTATCTCTTGGAAAGGGTCCGCCTTGCTAGTGGGAACAGCCTGTACCCAGCGCAGATGCGCAGTGCTGCGTGCAGGTGGTAGTAGAAAAGTCCCTTCCTGGTAGAGCACTGAGCTGTGGCATCCTGTCCTACTGGCTTGTCTGCATGGATCTGCTTGTGAGTAATGAATTGGTAGGTGACTTCTTGAGTACATTATGTGCTTTCAAAGGGAATTAAATTTGGCTGAGACCCTTCTGAATTCAGTTGTCCAGCTAAACTCTGTTCAAAGTTTTAACTGATTCACCTTTTAAAATTTATTTGAACTAAATTTACCTGAATGTAAATATAACTCAAGATAAGGTGGCTCTGTCTTAATCTAACCTTGTGTGCAGTAAACAGTGGAACGTGTGGGGAGCGATACTGCCTTGCCTGCATAAGCGGGCAGTACCATGTCCTCAGTGGGAAGTAACTCTTCATTATTTCATGCTGTTGGGATTTTGAATGCAGAAGGGTCTCAGCACCCTTTGCATACAGCTTGACTTCAACAAAATGTGGAAAAGCATTGTTCACTGCTCAGGGGTGGGGCAAGGAAATGAATTCAACTCAGAAGGCACAATCCTGTGGAAATACGAGGCAGCTGATAGTATTTTGTTACATTTTCAGTATGTTGCTGCTTAATGCTCCTGTTAGTAGGGGCTATCCTAAGAACTTTCCTGCTAAAAGCTGTATCTGCTCTGGCTGCAAAGAGCAATATTGCCAACCTCGCTCCTGTGACTGTTGATCTTGATCTGCAGAGACTAACTCTGGGTAGTTAGAGAGATGAAGCTGCTGCCATTTGACCCTTGGTCTCTTCGCTTCTGATAACCAGAGACTCTCTCAGAGCCTGCTCTTTCTTGAGCACCAACTTTTAGCAACCACAGTTCCTATGATGTAAGGTGCTACGAAGTACAAGATACCTTCAGTTGCTTAAAACTGGATTAAATTATTGCTTACTGCGACAATAGGTTTCATATCTTGCTTTCCCACTTCTAAAATACACAGTTAAAAATAGTCCATGAAATTTAATAAATCAAAACCTCAAAGGGATATTGAGACCAGTACTTTTCCATTGGCTTGTAGTCATTTTGGGGGGAGTCAATTCTGTAATTTTTTTTCAATGTGAAGCAAAAGAGTTCAGAATTGTATTTTAAAATGTTCAGGTGGAATGCACATAAAACACTGTGGAGGAAGCTTAGTATTTTAGGTTCATAAAACTGGCAATAGAAAGCTTTCTGTATGGAAATGGGTAGTAAAGCACTTTTATTTAACTTGTCTTTTAAGTTTTTGGTTTTGTTTTTTTAATCACAGGGAAAATTTCAGCTTCTCAGAAATGGCCTAGAACCCATCTTGATTCACATGTGCTTTAACCCACTGGGTTTGCCTTCCTGTGCAGCAGCCCTGCTCGATTATCTCTGGCTGTGGAATAAAGCTGTAATACTCCTTAGTTGAGGAGGAGAATATAATGACAGATGGTCTTGTGCAGGTTCCATCACTTCACCTGAATAGGTGGTTCAGGCTGCTTTTGAAGGCAGCTGGTTTATATGAAAGTGTTGAAAGTTGTGCACATCTTCTTTGGTGCTGTACTTAGGAAAGCTGCATGGCGTTTTCTGTATCCCATAAAGACTTGCAATAGACAGGTAACTCATGGAAAGTGCTGATACAAACTGAATTTGGTGGCTTTGCTGTGAATTCTCGTGGAAGTATTAAATAATGCCTAAACCCTAGTTTTAAGAGGTGATGCAGAACAAGGTAGGCCCTAACTTTAGTCCAGTGAAGGGTGCTATGTTTGGTAAAGGTGAGAGGTAGGTCTTGTTTGCTTCAAGGCATAAACTAAATTTTGCTGTTACAAATCTAAATGTTGATGCCTTGGTTGTTCTAACGTATATTGCTCAAAAACCAAGCAAACAGTGAGAAGAGATAGGGATTGCTGATTTTCATGCCCTCCAATATCAAGGCAGGAAAGAGAACCTATCAAGCAGAGAATTGAAGTCTTCAGGAAAAACGCTTTAGCATAGAGATACACTGCTAAAGCAGTGCCCTGTCTGTTATCTCCCATTCTGTCTCCTCATGTGACTGGAAAAGGCAGGCATTGGGAAATTTTTTCCCATCTGTTTATGTAGTGGATACAGGACAGAAGAGGCCAGTTTTGGCTTTTTGACTGGTGTGAGCTTCAGTGGTCCTCTTGATCTCTCTCATGTATATTTGATCACTCAATATTTCAGAATACTAAGCTGAGCAGAGTAAAAAACTTATAACAGCTTCCTGGATGTTAATGTGCATTATTCTATGTACTAGTGGTAGATTCAAGTCCATTTTTCACAATACAGCATTAAAAAGTGCTATGACTGAGAGAAGGCTGTTCTTGCAGTTTCCTCACCTTATCCACTGCAAAGGTTTTCCCAAATGAGGGAAGGGTCCTAAAACCAAATCTCCTTCCATTACTCAACTCCAGTTCATCCCCACAGCATGTCTGTTCTGCATGATGTATGTCCTTAAACTATGGAAAATAAGGTCTTGTAGTGGAAAGTACATGGCAAGGTTAGTGAAAGGTTTTGTAACTTGCACTACTAGTGGATGTTTTAATGAAGTTACCTTACAAGAATCTCCTCTAGTACTGTAGGTTAAATGTGAAAGAATGCGTAGTTCATTGAAAAGGTGGTAGGTGATGTAGGAAACACTTTCCGACATAATTTATTGTGATTGACTTGCACACAGTGTCACGAAGTCATCGAGTCACTTATGTTTTACAAATGCATTTTGAAAATTACTTACAAGTTCAGTAAAAGAGGTTAAATATCCACATCTTCAGGTTTTAGGGTCCCAGATGACTTAGGAACTAAGCTTTTTTGAGCCTTTCTTGGAAGCATCTGGTGATGGCTGCTGTTGAACTGTTGGGTCATGTGGTGCCAAGATGATTGGTCTGACCAAGTCATCTTTGTTCCCTGAGTCCCTTCGTTTCATCAGTTTGCCTTCTGTTTACTTGCTATGGGGTTATGTGCAAGTTATTACTTTATTCTGGAAGCAAGGTGGAAGCCAGGATGCTCCCAAAGCTACCCCTCCCTTATACAGTGTCAGTGTCACTCACTGCTGCCCAAGTTCCCAGCTATAACTTCAGCTTTTTGTTTTTCCTTTCCTGAAAACTTTCTGGTCTAGCAGCAACTCCGTAGTTGTGCCCAGGTGTCTGACAGTGAGGCCAGTGAGCGGATACTTGGAAGAACTGCAGAGGACTTGTGGGTGGTGGCAGATGGGATGGCTATTGCACTTGCCAGCCCTCCAGCAAGATGGCTCTGAATTTAAGCCTACCCCAGGGAAAGTGTCACAACCAGTGTCTTAGGAGTATGTTGCAATGAGAGTCAGCCCCCAGGCTCTGATTCATGAACAGAGCAGCTTAAACTTGCAGAGCAGAGGTAGCCTTCCACACCCAGCTGCCCACCGTGGTGTAGGCTTAAATTCAGAGCTGTCTTATCCCAGACAGAAAAGGGAGCAACCGAGTCAAATAGCTTTCCTAGATCTTTGCAGATAATGGGGAAGAAGGGCTGAGCTTCACAGGGGTTAGGTTGTCCCTGCCCTGTTGTTGGTCCAGCTGGACCCGGCCCTTGGGAAACCGAGCTTGGTAGCTCAGTGGTAGTGTAACCTTTTGAAATGTGATTAATGTGGCACTTTAAATTCATGGTGCTCACGTGACATATGAAATAATTTCTCTTTGTGCCTTTCTTTCTTCTGGAATTTCCTATTACTTTTTAGTGTGACTAAGTGGTGAATCTAACAGTAGTTTTGTGTCTCTGCTGTTTTCTTGAAAATTTGTTTTCTTGAAAAATGGGACAGTGTTTGAAAAGCACTAGTGCTGACTAAGGAAAAAAACCTCAAGCAAGAGATCTGATAAAACAGGTTATCAAACTCGTAACGCTAACTCTTCTAGTAGTTTATGGTGGATTTGTACTTTGACCGTAGTTGGCTTTCCCTTTCAAGTGTATGATAGATTTCTTGTATGTAGCAAAGGTCAACTGGTAAAATTATTTTGCAGCTACTGGAAGGATGTGCTGCTGCCTTTTAATATGAAGATGTGTACCCGGGGAAGCTTGAATTGTGTGTGTGTGTGTGTGTGTGTGTGTATGTGTATGTGTATGTGTGTATATATATATATATATGAAGAACGAGTGTTGAAACATTCTTATACATGTGTGGCTATCATCTGAAAATTGGTAGGGTATTTATTATCTTAGGCTTATCTCAGACCTGATATTCACATGTTAAATTATAACAGTAACTAATAAGTGCTGATATTTGCTCATGACAAAGTTACCAACCCAGGGGGTGGGGAACCCATTAGGAATTTGGGGAGAAGGGCTTATTGTATATATGCATAAGGTAAGGAGCCTAAGTCCCTGTTTTAACTTCACTGCTGGACTTGAGCCAATTGGCTCTCCCATTTCCCCCACCCCCAGAGGAGGAGCTGCCCGGTCTCCCTCTGAATTCAGTGGGGAATGCTTAACCTTTTAAAAGCTCAGTCATCTGGGAGCTCATTATTAAGACTCCTACTTCTGAAAGATTTAATTCTGCCTGGCAAATAATCATCTGCAGGCAGCTAATTCCAGTTGCCAATTCTACTCCCCCTTTGCTCCCTGCTCAGTCTTCACCTGTCATTTCCCTTTTTTGCGTCCTTCTAATTTAGATGCTTCCTCTAAGGTCTTAGGGAGTCAGAAATTTTCATTTGGATTGAAATTAAAGCCCCTAATGACTTCTAGCATCAGACATCTTCGTGTCATGTAGCAATAGTCCTGAGACAAAGGAAGAATAAACATTGGAGGCAGCACTTGCCTGTTCCCTAAATAAATAAATAAAATTTTTTTGGAGGGTGAAGAGAAATTATTTTTGTTTTGCAAGTCCTTTGAAATCTGTCTGCATGAAACATCTGCTGCATCATATGTAAGAAGAGAAGGCCAAGAGTAATAAAGCATTTCATTAATGTTTAATAACATAGTGATTAGCAATCCAGCAAATGTCTTATGCCCGTGGGAGATTGGAACTTATTTGATTAATAGATTAATTGCAACCTGTTCCGGTTGTGATTGCAGGTGTAAGTTTCTGTGGATGTTGCAGACTCCCTGAGGACTGATGTTATAGGCATACTTACACTTACTTTTTTCTTCCTAGTTGAAGAGTTAAAAATCAAAACATAAGGAAAAATCTTGTCTGCTGTTTCTGTGAAAGTAAAATGATTTTTACTGTAAGACTTTTTTCAACAGAGATCCTCTGTGCTACCTCTGAAAAAGAATGGCTATTATCTCTGAAAGCATAGGGCTGCCTTTTAGCAAATACTTTTCCTTTCAATTATTCTCCTTCCTGCACTTTATTTCAGTCTTATAATGGACTTGAACCATCTCTCTGAGTTTCAGACCTAGTTTTGTCTTCCTAACTTTTATCTCGGGTACACTGCAATTCCTACTGCATCTGGACTCGCTGCTGGCAGAGCACAGTAGATGCTGTAGAACTGAAATGTGGAACTGAGTTGTTCATCAGGTCACAATATTTGAAACAACCGCTTGAAAATGACTAAGTGAATTTCAGGTTGTGGTCTAGAAGTGACATGATGCTGGAAATCAATTTGTGTTCCAAGTTTAGTCTTGAGCTTCCTGAGCTGGCAGGAGTTTAGAGATGGTATTAAGTCTCTGAGAGGCTCTCAAACTCCACTTCCATTCAAAGAGGCAGCAATGAGCTAATGAAGAATTTGGCTTCCACCCTTCGATTAACTGCTGAAATATGGGGGCAGAGGGGGAACGAAAGAAGAGTCAGAATTTTTCTTCTCCCAAGAGATTGAGGCTTCTTGTATGTTCTCATAAGAACACAAATAAGCCATTTCTGTCTCCAGTTATAGGAAACTATGTGCAATAGCTGTATGAAGCTCAAGTTTTCTGCGTAGGGACTGTGTCCTCCATTGGCAAGAGCAGGCTGGGGATGACATAATAAGGCACTTGCCATTGCTGACTGCTGAGGGGAAGAGTTAGGAAGGTCAAAGCATGTGGTCCCTTTTGCAAGACGGAATGTAATGCCTGAGTTTACAGGGGGCGGTAATACAATAAAAAGAATTAACAGGGTGGAAAGAAGGTGTGTGTTGGTATCACAGATTTTCATCCAGTACGCCTTTCTGTCACCTTGCTCATTACTGCATGGTTGGGGTTCAAATCTGTCTAGTTCTTAAGGGGTTAATGAAGTCTACCCCATGTTTGCAGTGGATATGCAACTCATTCTAGAAGCTTTAGTTTCAAGCACATTTTTTCCTCTTGCTGCCCCATCCACTCTTTAATTTCAGCCGAGCTGAAATAAATCATGGGTTTGCAGGTTGGGATTCTGCTGGTGACCCCACCTACGCTTGCCTGAACCCTGTGCCTTCGGCTCTCCCTGGCCTGGCCCCAGCTCCAGCCCAGCACGCTCTGCCCGCTGGCCTCTTCAGGCAGGTCCTGCCTACTGCTGCATTTGGAGCCAACACTTTTTGCCCTCATCTGTACCCGTGCCAGGGCTGAAGGTCGCTGTGCTCAGTAATAAAATTTGGCTAGAATAAAGCTGACACATGGGTTTTGTGCCTCTGACTTTCTGGGTGTTCACAGGCCAGTGTTTAGAAACATTTTGCGGTGCAACCCTGCGGTGTGTCTCCATCATTTGTTGCTTCAGGATCTTAATTATCAGATTTTTACACGAGGACAAAAAGTGACAGCGTTGTGGAACTTGGTAGTGAAACGAAGCCAGTCTTGGAGCCTTTTTATTGCTTTTAGTTTTGTAGTAAAACAGAGCATGATGCAACTGCACTTCACTGGGTTGCACAGAAATGCATGCACAAGCACTCTGTGTCTCGGACCCCCCATCAGCTTCCTCCACTCATTCCGCTTGCGTGGCACAGTGCACGTGAACTCATTCTTCTCACATTAGCATTTGGGTTTTCCCTTCTATGGCAGGCAGGAAGAAGTGCAAGGAAGGGGGAGTGTGTGGGGAGGTATTTAAAGCAGAGAGTTTGTATTTATGCTGTAAACTGCTGATGGCTATTGCTGATTTCCATTTGTTTCTTAGGGAAGCCCTGAACCCTAACAGGATACTAATTGGTGGTGTATCTACGTCTCTAGGACTTTTTGGATGATAGAAGTCAAAGTGCTTTTACAAATGCTAAATCTCAAAGCTGCTTCTGTGCACGTGCATGTGTTACACATTAGTAGAGGTTGGAGCAGGACACGGTATCTGGACTTTCTGACCTGTGTGTTAGGCCTGCTGGGCTGCAAGTATTTAACAATTGTCGATGGACCAGCACTAACTGGGTGGTGGTTGCTGTGGCATTACAGCTCTTGGTATGTCATAGCTACAGATATTTAATAAACAGTGTTCATTTGTTGGTATTGTCCTGTATTTCCGGATTAAGGGTGGTGATTGTATGATTTTGAGACTGACAGGTGTGCTAAAAATGGAGACTTTCCCAACTTAGATCTGCTGGTGTTGGAAATATGCCGTGACTGGCAGGAGAGAGAGACTGGGGCTTTGTCTCAATCTGTGCCTCAAATGTAAATGAGGGAAAACTGTGATCCTTGTTGACATTAATCTCTGCTTGAAATTGCTTGCCTACAAAATGGACTTTTCATGGGTGGCTAGCTATTGATGATTGGCATGGGCAGATTCCCAGCCCAGACCTATGTAGTTAAGCCCCATTTACGCTTCTTTTTCCTCCAAGCACTGATTTATTTCAGCTTGGGGCAAATACAGAAGTATGTAGGAATTAGCCTTTCTTCTATAAAATGACTCAATTATCATATATCTGTGAAAAACAGCTCTGTAAGCCACAGAATAATTTCTGTAACATTTTTGCTGACAGCAAGGCAGTGTTAAAAGTAGCCTCTTGATTGATGGTGTTTGAAATCTACCTTTGGAGGAATGGGTCAGGCAGCTTGAGGAATTTTTAGATGTAGCACAGCTTTTATTTTGCAGTGTGTTGCACTAAGCTCAGGATAAACCAGACATACTAGGATTGGAGCTTTAGTAATGATACTGGTGAAAATATGCTGATCTTAGTGATGCCACTACCCCTCGGTAACCTGTCAGCTGCTATTTCTGTACCACAGGCAGCTTATGGTGAGTATGATGGCTTTCTCTGTGATCTGGAGTGTTTTGTCTTGGTACATTTTACAAAGCTGAGCCTAGGATGTGTGGCTCAAATGTTGTGCAAGTAGCTGTCTCTGCAAGGCATTGAGCATATCTGGCTAGGATCACATTGAAAGACCTCTGTCAGCATGCGCCTGCTGCGCTGTGCTTGGGAGCCCTTTTTCTTGCGGTGGGAGATGGTCAGGATGAAGAGTCGTCTTCTTGCTGTATAAAAATGCTTTAAATGTCTCATGGTCTCAGCCTGAGCCTGTTTCCTGCGCGGGCTCAGCAGTGCAGTGGGTGAGAGGGGGGGGGGGGGGGGAGGAAAACAGCAAGCCCTGCTGTTTCTTCACTGCCTTCATGCCTCATGCTGGAAACTAGTTTCTTCCCCAGCTTTGCCTGTGGCTCGCTTCTCCAGCTCTTCAGTGTGGGGAAAACTTTTACTGAAGAATAAGAAATTTGGTAGAATGGAGAAAGTTATGATGGAAGTAGGAAAAAGGAGGAAGCCGTAAATGTGACGTGCAAGAGGAGGATTGTGTACATTGGGAAATTTGGATCGACCTGTGCTGCTTTGATCCATTTATAATGCCTGAGTCCATGTGACAATTTCTCCATTTTCTGTTTTTCCAACCTGATAGAAGAATGCGAGATAGTGAGCCTTCGGCATTTCAAGGTATATTGCGCTGAGAAGAATAAATATTAGTTCGAAAAGTGCAAAAATGAGAATTAAATTTAGTTGCTGGCCTTGCTTGTTTTAAGCAAGAAAACTGTTGATGAAGTTGCTTATTGAAATAGGCATATCCCTGCCTTTCCATCAAAAAGATATACTCTCTTAAAAGCACAAGGCGTACGCAATTTTATCTGTTCACAAGAACCAGGTCATGTCCTTGGTGCGACGCAAGGCAAAAATACAAATTTCTAATTTCTCCCATTTCATCTGCTTTGAACATAATCCTCAAAGAACCTTGCTGAGACTTTAAAACGGGCATTTCAGAAGGAGGGAGGAGGGGAAAGAGCAAAACCCAGCATATCCTTTAGCTAAGGAAGCTCTGAGGAATTCTCTTCTGAACTGGATCCAGGTGGTATTTCTATTCTTTATTGGGTATAGATTGATATTGTTGTGCTGAATGAGCTGCACAAGACCTTCCACCTTCATTTGCTCTGGTCCAGTTCAGGAGTTGCAAGTCCATAAGGCATCAATCTCTGATGATCTAGTCATTTTATGCCTTGTGGTAAAAAGGGAGGAGCGGGGAAAAAGGAGGGGAAAAAAGAAAAAAAGAAAAGAAGAATAAAAGGCAAAGATCCAGCTTGGAGGTGATGAACGCAAACTGGCATAGCTCTAGAAATCTCTGGATGGGGGGGCGGCAATGGTTATCCTGGTCTGTAATAGCAGATTACAGTAGTGAGGCAGAAATTATCTTGCTTTGGTGGTTTTATATCAACAGCAGCATTAGCACAGTTACAAGGAATTGGGGTTGTAACTTTGGAGAGAAGGCATGAGTCTTCATGCATGAGTTTTATTGGCTATATTTTGAAGTTATAAATCTGATGTTGTCTTGGCAATCTTCAACCAAATTTTTAACCTTGATGAGCAACCAGATTTCTTCAATATAAGGAACAGATACAGGCAGTCTGGGCTAGGAAAGTTGTCTTCAGAAGTGATGAACGGGGTTTTGTCACGTTGGATTGGCTTCAGTAGTTAGCGAAGGGCTCAAAGGCACTGGCTGTAAAGCAGTCTTCTGGAGCTGTGTGTCAGCAGCCCCTTGCCTTCTGGATAAAGAAATATATTTTAGATAAAAAGATCAAACTGCAACAGAGATCTGCTGAGTAATCTGTTCATAGTCCTGTGGGTGTGCGGCTTCTCAAAGGAACGTGTGCTGCAGGAGCTCTGTGTTTTGGTGTGAACAGAAGTCTGCCGGGTCGTCTCCTGTGGCAAGGCTGGCGCTGAAGGGTGTCGCTTTCTTCGGGGCTTACCAGGCCTGATCTGCTCAGTAAGAAATCTGAACCCTTCTCTTCATGTGAATGGGTGGGAGAACGGGAAAGAAGAGTAACTTCCTCTTTGAGCCTTTGCCTTTACATCCACGTCTCTTGGAAGACAAAAATGATGAGTTAAGGGATAAGCACGAGCTTTATGTTTTCATCCGCCCTGTATTTTGATCGTGCACTGTCAGCCCTTCTCATCAGCATGTTTTGAAATGGTTTTAGTTTGCATTATATTTAGACATGCGTTTTCTCTCTTGTACTCAGTGTAGGACATCTGTCACTGTTCACTTCACTAAAGGTTCCCTGCTTATAATCTGATATTCTTTTTTTTTTTTTTTTCCTCCCAGTGCATTTATGCATTGGTAATTAACAGCCCACATTATAATATGAAAAGGCTGTTATTTATTTAAGATGTATACAGGGAAATATATGGTAAAGTGAGACTACTTGAAGTATTCATCTGGGGAAAAAATGAATTCTTTGAAGCATGGGTCTGTTACATGAACATCGGTAGCTGTTCCCCTGCCACATCCAATTTGAGCTTTGCAACTGTTCGAGTATTTCCAGTTTTAACTCCACCGGGGAGTGGTGATTAGAAGTCGGCTTGGGTTTAAGATGGCTGAGGTGCCTATTTGACCAAGATGACAGTTTTGTTTCTTTCTGTCTGGTCACAGGATGCGAGATATAGGTTACTGTGTAACCAGTTCAGGCGTTATCCCTGATACTGGCAGCTCTGGGAGCACTGTTTCTGTGGCTGTAGCAGATGGTCAGGGTGGGAGCCGAAGGCGATGGATGGGTCAGAGTGGAAGGCATCAAAGCGGGCACAAACTGCGCTTGTGCTAGGATGAGATACCAGAGTATAAATATAACTTCAGCCTAGCATTAGAATGACTTCTGCTGATTTCCGCACCACCCCCACCACCCCCCCCGCCCTTTCCTCCCAGCGTATCCAGTCAGCATATACATACTATCCAAAGAACATGAAGCAGGAACCTGTCTTAGAGTACGTTATGTGTATTTTAAGGAGCTGGTAGAGAGATTGCCAAAATAATATCTGCACATTCATGCTTACTGCATTCGTGATTCTTCCAGTAATTCCATGAGATAAAAGGTATTATTCCCATCTCACAGCAATGGGAGAAAAGGAGAAAGAAATTACTTGCCTTACGCTGTGCCATGAACTGCTGGTGGAATTTAGTTGAGGTGCAGGAACCTTGCAGTGTTGGGTTCAGTCCTCTAGTAGCACCGTTAAGCACTGTAAAAGCCAAGTGGAGAAATTAATCTCTTGTCATAATTGGTATTTCAGTGACCAACAGGATCTAGACCCATCCCTACTTCGGCTCGCTAGTTGATATCTGCCCTGGTTTGTAAGGTCCAGGGAGATACCACTGAGCCAGCAGCGGCGTTCAGTTCAGACAAGACGAGGGGATGAGGTATTTCTGTTGGTCTGAAGTCTGAACTGCACTGTGCATCACAGGAACCCCAGCCATGACTCTCAAAATGGACTTCTTTTTGATAGCATTTAATAAAGAATGAATAAGTAGAGAATATTTAAGCTCCTGTTCCTACCAGGAGAAAACTTTTCTCTGAGAGATGTGAGGCGTGTTGATGAGGTTATGTGATGAAGCCTGTGTTCCTCTTCCACAAATTAATGCCATGGGTTTTCAGGAGATACACGAAAGCCTCAAAGGTCTCTCTTACGCTCTCTCTTCATCCTTCAGGATGAAATAGGCCTGTCTTGGTGTGCACCTAATGGACTTAGGCTTTAATCTGTTCAGAAGAGGGGCAGGCTCAGGGAAGGACTTGCCTTCTCCTTAACTGCTAGCTGGATAATTGCCAACTGATAATTGTGTGAGATGTCACTCGTGTTTGTAAAGAGCTGGCTAATACTGAAGTATTTTTTCAGTCAGCAGGTGGCAGGGATGATAGGATTAATGATACTGCATCCTATCTAACACCTTTTTTTTTTAAGGCTACATGGCTTAGAGGAATTAAAGATGGAGTTCATAGCTATGTTCACGTTAGAAGCTCATGAGTGGCTCTTGTGGAGTTCCTTAAGCTTTAATCGTAATGATAGGCACCGTACGTGACCCTCTGATAACAGAACACAAAATCTGTATTTCAACAGCAGCACCACACGAAGTAGGTGTTAATGTTGTTCATTTAAGTATGAAAATGTGTGGTGGCTAAAGAGTTTTCTTACCACATATTCCTGATGTTGGCCAGAGTTAATGATGTTAGTAGGACCAGTGTATTAGTCTAGTGTATTGGTCCTAGCTAGCTAGGATGCATGAATAGCAACCCCATGATCCAAATAAAAATTGGAATACCTTCTATTTTTGAAGTTGCAGATTGTATAGTAATTGAGGAAGGAAAAAAGTGATGTGTAAATGTGACCATTGGAGAAAGGAGTATTGTAGCAACAGCTGGGGAATGAAGTATAACAAACATAGCTGTGCTAATTTTACTTGCTTGTTTTCATCCATACCTGCAATTCAACATTTCACTCATTTTTATCTGTTAGGCTGTAAGATCCCTCATTTGTTTAGGGCTCAGTTACAATGGATATTGCAGTAAAGCCCCCAGTTTATCACGAATGTAATGAACTGATTTTATTTTAACAGCTTTTCCAGGCTGATATAAAACAGGAAAATAATGCTGCTGTTCTGTCTGCCTAAACCTGGTTAAACCTTGGTTGTACAAAAGTGGGGACTGAGTTGCCTACTCAATCTCAGGTGCTTTTTGTTGGTATTGCAAAGAGAATAGTATGGGAAATCATCTTCTATTACTAACCTCTTTTGCAGTGTGGAGGAGGGCAGGCGTGTAGGTGGAAATGTTATGTTTGCTTTTACATTGTTTACATTATTTTAACAGTATTCAAGGGGGATAGGCTTCCAACCATTCTGGCCGATACATTGTGTTATTGCAAGATAAGAAAATTAATATGGAAAATGAATGTCGTCTTGCCTTTTAGCACTGAAACTTTGGTAATATAACTGAGTAATTCTTGGATTTTGTGATGGATTTGTGGACCTTTAATTTAGAGAGAAATTGTACTCAAAGATGTCAATATTCTCAGTGATAAAGTAATTGGAAGTAAGACTAATAAATGTGTGAAAGCTGTTGCCTCTTTCCAACTTTAGTTGTTCTTTGGTTCCTTAATTTTGTCAGCTCCTCTATCTGTATATTAAAGTGTTCATTACAGTACTCTTACTTTGTGAGAAGGATTTTTCTAATTGTTTGCTTTTTTCTTGTTTCAGAACCGAGAGCTCCAGATTATGAGAAAGTTGGATCATTGTAACATTGTCCGATTGCGTTATTTCTTCTACTCTAGCGGAGAGAAGGTAAGAATAAAAAACAAGGCAATGTCTCCTGGTAACCATCTGGGGTATAACTGAACTGTTTGAATTTCTAGAGACAGGAGTGTGAAGATAGTAGACGTGATAACATTGAGAAAATGCTATAGTGGTGCCCAACAGATCATGTTGGAGCAGATGTTTTTCAGTATGGAAGTGTGTGGTCCATGAGGAGTACTGTTATTAGTATAGCACAACAATAGCGTAACAGATTTGGATATACACTGCCTCTTTTTTTAATTTAGTGGAGCACAGCCAGGCTTCATTTGCACGTTCTAGCGCTACCTTTCCATATGTGCAGATATATTTTCCAGGACTCAGCATTAAGCACTCTAGATTTAAAGCACTTGTGTGACTTTTCCCAGACCCAGTCTCTGTATGCTTCTGTTCCCCTTCATTGTGCATCTGTTCCTTATGCAGGCTGAGTTTCGAAGCCCAGAGGAAAGAATAATGTATGATCGCATCATTGTAGCATTTGTCAGAATACTTATGCTTCAGAAGAAGCAGCAAATATCTGGATTTAGTAAATCTCAAGAAGTAGAGACTGCCATTTATGTTTTCTTTCAGTCTAGGTATAAAAGTTCCTTTTTTTTTTTTTTTTTGAGAAAGGAGTTACAAGGTTTTGTTTTAATGTGAAGTTACAACAGCTTCCTTGTGTATGTATGTATTGGCGTTTTAGGAATCATAGGAGAATTCAGGATGAAATGGACCTCGAGGTGGCATCTGGTCCAACCTCATTCTTAAAGCAGGATCATCCATGAGGTCAAAAGAAAAAAAAAAGTCTTTCTGGCCCATGTGGGGTTTAATGTAAGCTGTGAGGTGGGGAAATGGGCTAGATGACCTTCTGAACTTCCTCTGATTTTTTTTTTATTTATAGTTATAAATATTTTTTTAAATTATATAATAATTTGTATAAATGATATAATTTTCCATTGTCGAAAGCGGATTACATCCTTCATTGTCTTCATATGGCAGTACACATGTCCACAGTGCTGTAAAGGACTTTATATGAGAGCTGATAGCTACTGAAAGGCCACAAAGTGGGCCAACGGAATGGGAGAGGCAGCCCACCCCCTTCATGGTCTTTGGAACCAGAGGAGGAGCTGACATCTCCAGGATAAGGTGTTGGTGGCAGGTTGCTGCAGTCCTGTGCAAGTGCACAGAGGGATAATTGCAGGAGCCCTCTTCCTTCCTCTCTGAGAGGTGCTTGGGGGAGGCCACTTTGCAGGAATCAAGGAGAAATGTGATTTAATTTTTTTTTTTTTTTTTTTTTTTTTTTTTGTGATGGTGGGTGGGGTTTTTTTGTTTTGGT
The DNA here is from genome assembly GCF_000687185.1 of Egretta garzetta. Classification (NCBI taxonomy): domain Eukaryota; kingdom Metazoa; phylum Chordata; class Aves; order Pelecaniformes; family Ardeidae; genus Egretta; species Egretta garzetta. The sequence continues at coordinate 1,199,487 of NW_009259718.1, read as the reverse complement.
GTGTGGGGGGGTGGTTTGCTTTCTTTTTTTATTAGCCCTTCCTTCCTTCCCCTTGCCTGGTGATGGCAAGCATTTCCAGTGTTATACAGCCATTGCTGTTTTGTTGGTAATGCAGTGTAGTTCTTTAAACTATATTATGCTCATTTAGCATATAACCAGAAATTCCTTGAGCATCATGAGTACAAGAAAGGAAATACTGTGAAAGGAGGGCTTGGGTTTTGGGGTTTTTTGTTTGCTTTTTTAACCAGCTTGTAACTTGGCTAGAGGGAAGTAGAACTTCACGAGACAAGCAGGAGACTGTTGCCTTATCTAATGGCTTTCAGAAACCTCCTGCAAACAGTGGAAGTGTTAAAACTTCTCAGAACACTGTTCCAGGAGCCTTTGTGTAACAGTAACTTGAGTAAAACTCTTTGGAAATCTTTAACTTGACGTTGAGCTTGAGACTGGATTTTCCACTTTGCTGTTTCAACTCCACGTGGCTGATTCTCAGCAATGCTAGTTTTGTTTTTAAGAATGTGGTCTCTATCCATGACCAGTGAATCTTAATGCTTCAGTGAGAAGTTTTCTTTCACATTCCTTTCTGCTTTCTCTCTTCATGCCTCTGCTCTGTGCCTTTGAGATTTCTACTGCTACCCGGTTGCAAAATGGGATAAACGTGAACCAGTCTCTGGGGCAAAGGTGCACCCAGCAGAACATTGGCGGTGGTAATGTTGCAGCTCAGGTTGCAGGGTCTCTTTGCAGTTCAGTATAAAGTGATACATAATTGGCTTGCAAGCATTTTCATGTGGGTGGCAGCATATGAAGATAACTGTATATGAGTTTGTCTGTGGTTTGGGAAAAGCTCTAGAGAGCAGCAAGTTGGTGTTCTGAAGCTCATCTGGGAAGGAAGAATAACATTTCTTCTCATGGTTTTTGTCAGTTTAGGAAGCAGTAACAACTTTTCCTTCATATTACCCTCATGATCAAGCTGGCTCATTGGAGAGTGGAGGAGAAGGCAGAAAAGCGTAAGGTCCCATCTGTTAACCGGGAAGGACATGTAGGAAGCAGTTGAAGATTTAGATGCTAGGTATACAGAGCTTTATATGAAGTGATTCTTGAAGCTAAGTCCAATGGGCAGAGTAATGTAAAAATCCAAGGAAAGTATATCAGAAAATGCAATAACATAGTGATGAGTGGGGCTTGCAATTGTTGTCTGTCTTCTTCATGAAGAACTTGGCATAAACACAGATTAATGGCAGTGGAGTGTTAATTAACTCAAGTTAATGTGATGGGAAAATTTCAGAGGTAACTATTATACTGCTGATCCCTTTAATGAAATAGTTCACCAATGAACTTAATTTTGATACCTATATATCAAGCATTCTCTTGCATAAAAGGTTTTGATGCTGCCATGATTGCGCGATTGTTCCAGCTGGAGTGTTCCTTGGACTTCTCCTTTCTTCCCTGGTGCTTAACACCAGTGTCTCTAAGCCCAGAGACTTTTCTTTATTTTTTGGCCAATAGCCAAGAAGCTTAAATCTGTCTCAGTTTAGAGGGAGCTCAAAGGATTTCTCCAAATCCAGTCAGACTGGCACTCTTTGAAAGCCATGTGCCTAATAGTCACTTTAGTTCATTTTAACCACTAGGCATTTTTAGGCACTGGGCAACCTTAAACTGGCTTTATTCTAGCAAAACAGGGAGGTTAATTCTTTATTAGAAAACTGGAAACTACAGAAAATGGCATCAAATAGAAAAACAATTCTAAATAACACTTGCTAGTAAGACTATTCCTGAGCTGCATCCAAGTTGTAGCTAGTTTGTAGACCTTTGGAGCGCTCCGATTGCTTTTTCTAGGGGCTACCCATGGAACTGGTTGAAGTGTTTGAGCTCCCTACCTTTTTCCTTGTGGTGAGCTCTCCTTTTTATGTCTCCCATTTGCTTAAAATTCCTTCCTGCTTTTGGCAAAAGCAATCCAGTATTAGCAGCGTGGAAATTTTTGTATCAAACATGGCTTTGACTGATTTTTTTCTCCCTTGTTTCCTGTGAGTGGGTGACTCCATCTTGTCTGAGCATTTTTGAATTTGTATTGTCTTTATATAGGTATACCCTATATAGGGGTATATGTCTATATATGTATATGCATGCGCACGTGTATTTATACCTTTGTGTGTGTGTATGTATATAAAAGTCGTTTTGAGTACTGGCTACGTATTAATCATGTTTGACTAATAATTTCTAGTTTAAGAAAGCTCAAAGAGAGCACATAATATATATATTAGTAAGACAGGCTTGGCATTCAGGTTGCTTCTATAAACTATTTCCTCCTTGGTTCTTTCCTTTTGTAAGTTTACAGACATTTGTCAGACCTGTTGGATAGCTCAGTTCTTTCAAAAGTGTTTTCCTTCATGAATTTTCCAGAATAAATTATGATTTTTTTTTTCTTTTTTTTTTTTTTACGAGGCTGTGTGAGATACCTGATATCAGGGCACTGACTTTTGTAGCTGTAGTAGTCCAAAAACCTGTAATAATAACTGGTGGGATGAACCAGAGGGGAAGGAAGGACAACCAAATAATGGGCTGAGTTGTGTATGGAAGATTTTCTTCGTGGAAGTAGTCACAAGTCTTTTCCATGCTATATTTCTGTGATTTGTGGGTTTCTAGGTAATCCTTGAAGAAAATGGGCAGGATTATAGGGCTAGCCAACTATGTTTGATAGTTTTGGTATTCTGCCTTAGGATAAGGTCTTGAACAAGATGCCTGGTTTGCCTGTCAGTTTGCCACTGGGAGATCAGACTGTATTAGGAAGGCATACAGTTCTGGGTTGATTTTTTGCTACTTTTCCTTAATTGCAGGAACTGCCTTGCATTTAGCATGATATATAAATGTAAACATTGATTTACTGAAGCAGGGGGAGATGGTCTTGCAGCCTCTCCTTTTTAGCCTAATGCTGCTGAGAACCCTTTGAGCCGTGCCACAAGGAAAGAGCAGACATGAACATACCAAATAATCCCTCTGGCTCCTTTGCTGAGAGTATTCCCCAGTGTTTTATAGCACAACCTAACTTCTTAAATCAGTGGCTGCTGAGTAAAATTATTCAGCTGTGTAAAACCTGAAATGAGTTCCTAATTCCCATTTCCCCCCCGCCCCCAATTCTGGTTTAGATCTTTCTTTGTGGTATTTCATAACTGTTGGGTTTTCTTGTGTGGATGTTTTCAAGTGTTTAATAGTCTGATCAATCCGCATCTGTGCCTAAAAGAGGAAGACAAGTCACTGGAGAGATTTGTTCCTGCATCATATCATATAAAAGTAAAGTAAATACATTTTTTTATTGAGTAATTGCATCTCTGGTTATGTAACTTTTTTCCCCCCTCTTGAAGGTGGTTTGGCATTCAGAGGAGTCAAAGAAAGCATGTATGGAAGCATAGAGAGATCACAAATAGGGAATATGCTGACTCTTTTTTGGAGGCTGAGCTCGCCCTTCTGCATGCTCTAATTGATTTCTAGTCTTATTTAGCCTTAGCTGTAAGGGCACGCAGCCAAAAGTCTATGCAGGCTCAGAACGGAAATTTACTCCCATAGACTTAGACTGAGTTTTAAAATAAACATGCAGGAGATACATGCTGAGCTGCATCTATAAGCTGCTATGCACTATCTCACGTGCGCTTTGGCAGCAGTGAATTAAACTGCAGTGAAGAAATTTGGAAGAAGGGAGCTGGCTGATATGCAAGTTTTGGCTTTGCTGAACAGTTGGTGTTTCTCCAGGTTCATATCCCTGTTAGTAAGAGATATATCCTCCACCTTCAAAGAGGCATGAACATCACTATCCTTTCTTGCAGGAGTGTTCAGATGAATCCTCACCTAAGGACCATCTGTTCTGTTCCCTGTTAAAATGGAGTACTTGTAGTTGAACCATTTGGTTTCTTAATTGAACTTGTTTTTAAAAAAAAAAAAGTTCTTGCACAAAAAGTTCAATTAACAGAGCCTTGAGCCCGATTTCAAATTGACAGAGCCTGTGTGAATGTTTTGCACCAGCCTAGTAATGTGCTGAAGGGCCATCACTAGAGATGAATTCAGTCACTACGATCCATTTAATCCTTGGCAGATCTGCTGTGCTGTCAACAAAGGAGCAATTAATGCCAATTATGAGGAGTTTTGTGATGTTGGTATCTCTGTAGTCCGTGCCTGAGGCCTGCCAAGCTCATTTCAAAAAGTACAGCAGTCATCAGATAATGATTATCAGTTACCGCTGTTAGGGCTCACAACATGCTGGGAATTTCCTTAGTTGTAGTTATGAGCAGTCTCTGGGTTTGAGTAGGTTGTGTTAATAGAAATAGCAGTTTTGTCTGCCTGTGGTAGGGCTTTGCAAGAGCGGAGTAGGCAGCAGTGGCTAGGTCCTCAATGTGGTAGATGCATGCAGTGGAAATAGGAAGCTCCATGGTTTCTCTCTAGACCAGTGAACCGACCAGTATGTCTGGTTAGTCACTCTTCTGTTCTCAAATCATTCCTCTACCAGCTGTAGCCACTGCTCTCATCTTCCCATGCTGGATGGCTGTTAGGAAAGCAGCTTGTACTGTTTGTCCTGAGGAGGCATATAGTTTGAGCCATTATTGTGTATTATCTTGCCTAGTTTGCTGTCATGGATATATCCTGATTCAAAAATTTCCACTCAGTCTGGAAGGTAGTGTACAAGACTCTGCTTTCCGTTTTCATGTTAAGGTACACAGGACAGCCTAGTGATCCCAATGTTATCTGTTAAATTTCATCTTCCAACAGAGTTATTGCCAATTTATGGCACAATCCCTGCTTGGGAGCTGTGGTTTAAATATCCACAAATCACCTCTGTCAAAGATCACAAATCAATCCCACTATTTAGATGGGGGGCAGCTGTTTCCAACTTCATAGAAATACTTTCTCCTTGGAAGTACAGCTAAAAGCTTGAGGGCTTTACAGGGCATAAAATAAACAAGAATCGGCAGGGACTCCCAGATTATCTTGATGAGTGACCTTTTACTTTGCTATAGGCCCTCTTTAGAGAGGGGGGAAACTGTGACAGAAAATGTCTCCTTTTTTTTTTTTAAAATGAAGGTGAAAGGCTTAGTGCATCGCCTAAGAACCTAGACTCTTTCAGTGATCAAAGGTAGACAATGCAAACCAAGTGTCTTAGAACAAGACCCAGGAAAGTTCTTGAATGTGAATTATATTTGGAGACTTGAATTCTGCCTTTACACTACCAATACAGCTGATCCAATTGGTAGTTCCTACCTACATCAGACTATGTTATGTTGAAGAGTAATGAGCATTACAGAGCAATTTGATAAGTTTTGACAAGTAGGTATAGGAACAGAAGTCTTGGTACAGATCTCGGTTCCCAAACTCAGTCATGAACAGTGAGGGAATAGGAAAGAAGATACTTTGCCTAACATTTGCAATACTAAATAAAAAGTGTTGGTATCTCTCTGAACACTGAAGTTGAGTCTTCAGCTGCCCTTACCCCCTGGTGTTACCTGTGTGAAACTGCAGCCTATACATCTAAGCTTACAGTTCCTATACTTTGGTGGTAGCCACAACTCTGTTTTGAAATAGATGTGGCTGTAAACTGCAAGTAAAAACAGGCACACGTGGCCACTGGATGTCACCATTCCTTCATACAAATAAGGTCAGCTACAGCATTTTTTTGCATTTTCAAATTTTTCCAGTGTATCATGGCTACTCAGTGCTTACAGTAGGAAGGCTGCAAATTCTCACTTGGTCTTTGAAAGTGGTTCCAAAGTCTTTGTATCTTAGTTTACTATGTCAGCCTTCAATATAAGAGAAGGAAGGTGGATCTCTCATGGTGCTTGATAAGTGTTTGTGAAGTGCATGCTGGTTGTAGCTTTAAGAAAAAGTAAAATAACTTTTTTTTTTTTTTAATCTAGGGCAAAAACTGTGTGACTTTGAACCTTGTATGTTTAAAGCTAGATGGCTAAGCCAGGGTGAAGGGCATATCTTGCCTCATGCTGACACTCTCCGGCGTTCAAATAACGCACTCAGAAAGAAGGCATAATCCACGTGAAGTGCTGAAATCCATTTTCTTATTTTCCAACTCCAAGTTAAATCCTTCAGCACTTTTTGACAGAACGCTTGCATAGCTGCCATCCTATCTGTAACAGCTCCATGTGTAGCATCTACCTCTGAAACATCATCGGTGGGGTGCTGTCATACAGTAAAGAAAACATGATCTCCTTGAGTAAACTGACTGGCTGGCTTACCTCGTATAGCCTCAGTACTGATACCTTGGGATAATTTCAACAAGGAAAAGTGCATTCTGGAGGCACATTCCTTAATTTTATGTTTATCTCTTATCTGTGTGCTTTTAGCTTGAATAGGCAGGTAAAGTGAGTTTCTTCAGAGTGTTGTTCTGTGTTTATTTGTCCAAATGCAAAGTTAGTTTAAGAAACTCCTGTGTTGTTTCTCTCCTCTCAGTTATGCTCATATAGCTGATCATGTGGAGTTGATCTGAAAACTAGCTCAGTTAAATGATCTGGGACTAAAAAAAAAGCAAGCAAAAAACCACCTGCAAACTGCACCAGAACCAGCTGTTACTGATATGCCAGGAGATGAAAACCAAAATGAGCATGTTCATCATTCTTTCCAGATGCTGACCAGTAAATTTAGTCACCCAAGAAGAGAGTGTGCTCGGAATACCTTTTTATCCTACTACTTGATGCTCAGAGAAATTTTCCTTAGATTCCAGTTCAGGAGAACTTCTAACATCTTACCTAGATGCTGACATACTCAGAGTATGCCCTGTGATTTTTGCTTTTGCCTTCAGTCTGGTGTTTGGCGTGTGTGACCTCCCTGGCTTCTATCATCATGTTGGCAGTAAATAGGGGAAATGCTTGGACTGTGACTGACTAATGTTGATTGTAGTTTTATACATGCATGTTGTTAAATGTAGTGTTTGTGATACGTGAAAAAAAAAAATTAACAAAAGCTGGTAGAAACCACTTAGAGTTAATTTGGGGTTTGTTGAGGCAGGGGAGGATCATAGTGAATGAATATTTGTACTTTACCTGCAAGGAACAATCCAGAAGAGCACATATTTGAATTCAATAGCTGTTGCTTTATATTGGACCCGGTTAAGCTCAACTAGAGGGTGCTTAATCAACGGATTACTTCTGTGGATTGAAGGACAGAAGAGTTTTAAAAGTTTGAGACCTCCATGCAGCCCTTCCTATGTCAGTAGGACATGTTTTCAGTTTTGCTCAGTCTTCGTCCCCACAGTGTGTAAGGCTCATGTGCTAGAGTAGTTGTACTTGCAGCCTGTTTTATCTCCAATTTCTGATACAAAGAGAAAAATTAAGGTGCTAGAATGTTTTGGCTCTTGTGTCCTAGTCTTTCTCATGCCTCTTATTACATCACAGTCTGTATTAATATCTACTTACATGAAGTGTTTCCAACCAAAGTGAAATGGTGCCTGAATTTTTGTTCAATAGTAAGGCTTATTTCAGAACTGCGTTTGTCAACTGAGGATTTATGTGCCAAGTGACAAAAAAGCAGCTCCTATCATTTGAGGCAATTGCAGTTACATGAGCCACATTGCTAAAATCAAAATCCTTATGAAACACACTGATCCTGTATTTCAGGATCTGGCTCCCCGCCCTTCTCCCCTTTTTCATTTTAAAGAGTACGTGGTCATAACTTTAGCAGCAAGCACAGGAGAACATGGATGCACATAAACATTTGAGCTGCTGAGGAAAGCTATTAATCTATTGAATCCCGATGTCTGTGGAGAGGAGAATGAGTTATTAAATGATGTCTTGTGTTTGCTTTCTGTCATTTGTACAATGCAGTCTCCTCTGGACCTTTCTGTTCTCTGTAGAGGTGTTTCAGAGGTGCTCCTGACGGTTAGGTTACCTTGGCTGGTTCCCAGCCCAGCGATTTTGAAACAGCAGTGTGGAAACAAGTCACATGTGGAATACGTGGTGAGGTTTGAAAAAGGCTTCCTGTAATGGAAAGATAAGCCTTGATCCTCCCGCTTGATCCTCAAGCAGTTGCCCTCATTTGGCAAGCTCTTTGAGCTAACCCTGTTTCCTACTGCAATTCATCTGTGTCACTGGAAAAATATGTGTTTAGGAGGAATGCGTGAGGTAGGCAAACCAGGTTACATCATCCTCAGAGCTTGTCAGGCCGTGACTGCTTTCTAGTTTGTACTGAATCTTGTTCAGGGGAATCCAGGTAACTCGGATGTTACTTTCATCCAATTCATGCTCACAGAGGAGGGTGAGGGCTCTTGAAAACCATATTCTGAGTGTTTATCAGATTTGTGCCAGGTTACATCAGGAGGAGGTAGGTCAGAACATTTGAATCATCTTTAATTCATGAAAGCAGTTATTTAGGGCACTTCTGAAGTGTCAGTTTCTTGTGGTAGGAGTGGAGTATGCTGCTACTTATATAGCAAACACCAGAAGCCTTGCCTTTGTAGTTGCATATTAAAGTTCTGGGTGCATCAAATGCTACAGCAGAACTTGTTTGTTGGTTGGGGGAAAAGTGTTTGTGTGCTTTTGCATCTCCTAGGTGATAATGTGTGATACACGTTTACACAAGACCAATACTATGCAAAACCCATGTAGTTTGATCAAGTGCTGTGGGTAGCATAAAAACCATATAAGGTTTGGTGGGTGGATGCAAAACCTCCCTCTCTACAATTCACGTGCCTTGATCTTCACAGAATCACAGAATTGCAAGGGTTGGAAGGGACCTCAGGAGATCATCTAGTCCAACCCCCCTGCTAAAGCAGGCTCTCCTAGAGCATGCTACAGAGGACTTCATCCAGGCGGGCTTTGAATATCTCCAGAGAAGGAGACTCCACAACACCCCTGGGCAGCCTGTTCCAATGCTCCGTCACCCTCGGAGTAAAGAAGTACTTCCTCATACTCAACTGAAACCTCTTATGTTTCAGTTTGTACCCATTGCCCCTTGTCCTGTCGCTGGACGCCACTGCAAAGAGTCTGGCTCTGTCCTTGTGACTTCCACCCTTGAGATATTTGTATGTATTGATGAGGTCCCCTCTCAGTCTTCTCTTCTTCAGGCTGAACAAGCCCAACTCTCTCAGCCTTTCCTTTTAGGGGAGATTGCTCCAGTCCCCTTATCATCCTGGTTGCTCTCCTCTGGACTCTCTCTAGGAATTCCTCATCTTTCTTGAACTGGGGAGCCCAGAACTGGACACAGTACTCCAGGTAGGGTCTCACCAGGGCAGAGTAGAGGGGGAGGATCACCTCCCTCGACCTGCTGGCCACACTCCTCTTAATGCACCCCAGGATACCATTGGCCTTCTTGGCAACAAGGGCACACTGCTGGCTCATGGTCAGCTTGTCGTCC
>NW_009259718.1:1181282-1189170 GCF_000687185.1 Egretta garzetta | reverse complement strand
GTGGCCTGACCCTCTTTCCACATTCCATGGAGCTTACTCTTTTCTTTGAGTTTCACTAGAAGCTCCTTGTTCATTCATGCAGGCCTCTTGCCTCATTTACTTGATTTCCTACTCACAAGGATGCACCAATCCTGAGCACGGAGGAAGAGCTGCTTAAATAGCAGCCAGCTCTCTTGGACTCCCCTACCTTCAAGAGCCATAGCCCATGGAATTCTTCCAAGTAGGTCCTTGAAGAGGCCAAAGTTAGCTTTCCTGAAGTCCAACGTGGCAGTCCTACTTGTTGTTCTGCTTCCCCCTCTCAGAATCCGGAACTCCACCATCTCGTGGTCACTGCAGCCAAGCCTGCCCCCTACCTTCACATCCTCAACCAGTTCTTCTTTATTTGCCAGCACAAGGTCCAGTAGCGCTCCCCTTCTTGTTGGCTCCTCCACCACCTGGGTCAAAAAGTTATAGTTGATGTTCTGCAGGAACCTCCTGGACTGTGTGCACCTTGCCGTGTGGTCCTTCCAGTTGATATCAGGATAGTTGAAGTCTCCCATGAGAACCAGGGCCTGCGATTGCGAGGCTACATTTAGCTGTCTATAGAAGGCCTTGTCTACTTCCTCGTCCTGGTTGGGTGGTCTATAGTAAACACCCACCACAGTGTCACCCATGCTGGCCTGCCCCTTAATTTTTACCCACAAGCTTTCAACTTGTTCTTCATCCGCTCCCGGGTAGAGTTCTATACATTCCAGTTGCTCCTTTACATAAAGAGCAATTCCACTGCCTTGCCTCGTAGGCCTGTCTTTCCTGAAAAGCACATAGCCATCGACGGCAGCATTCCAGTCATGCATCTTGCTGTGCTTGTGTCATGCCACGCCATTGAATTAGTCCCATTTCCAACAGAACATAAAACAAAGATCAAAATGGAGGAAAGAAAAGTAAAACAAAGGTGGTGTGACCTAAATAGAGTTCTGTAATTCTCAAAACTCACTGTTGTGAAGTAGTGTAGATGGGGATCATATATATTACTGGTTCCCATGTCTCCTTTTATTTGTACTATGGGAGGATAATGAAACCACTGTAAGTACATTTCTACTAATTTTTTTCTGTCTCTCTAATCTCTCATGTAAATCTTTTTGATACATGGAACATGAATCCTCTGAATGAAAGTAATCAACCAAAGTAACAGAGCACTTTGTGCAGAGACTTGTTACCAATAAGATTTTCCTGCTCTCCAAGAGGAGGCAAGCATTAAACATTAAACAACAATTCATCAGGTTGTATGTACACTGAATTAAACAGAATTTGTATTACTGAGATTGATTTTTCTCTTGGCGTACAGGTTGCCTTACCAGGCATAAGTTAACTTTGATTTTTTTCAGGACATTTATTTTCTGTATTTTATAACTAATACCTTGAAAGCTCTGACCTAAGAAGAGGTGGTGGTGGATTTTTATTGGCTTGAAGTGAGAGTCAGGGAAGGAAGAACTACTTTTGTTGCAGAAGGGAAAGTGCTAAAATACAAGTACGTAATTTTCTTGCATGCATTTCCACATCCATGGAGTTCCAAAACTGTCTGGTATTTCCTCTGCTCTGTTGGTAGTTGTCCCTCCTCATCCATTTCAAAAAGTTTGTTCTCCAGCCTGGTCCATGGGTTCTTTCATGTTATTACCCAGTTCCTGGGATGGCACTGGGAGAGGCACCAGCATAGACACGTTTTCAGAGGCTGCAGCTCCTCATCTGTGTTGCAGAATTACCGTAAGAGCAGATACACGTTAGTGGGCCATTGGCATTTGCTCAGTGCTAGTGCTATTGCCGCTGTCATTTCAGCAATGATACCAAAAAAAAAAATGAGCATCCTTTTGTAGGGAAGAGTATGTAGGCAGGGCCTTGCAAGGTGACTTGGCCTATTAGGATGTATTGGTAAGAGCTATTAAGATGTCCTAAAACCACAAGCATTTATTGGCAAATAATGGTGAATGGAGGTCTTAAATTCTGAGTCTTTAACAACACACAAAACCAGCAGTTCTCTGCATATTGTGTATTCAAGGTCTGTATTTCTGTGTGTGTTACCACGTGCCATTTCTTTACTCATTGGAGACTGCTGCTCTTTGAGGCAGGATAGATGACAGGTAAGGAAAACGGAGCACTGTGAGAGCAACACACCACACTCTGCTTGAAATGATGTGTTAAGTCACAATAATATTATTAAATTGCTCCAGCTAAATGAGGTTTGTTTTCGGGTATTAAGATACATAGCCAGTGGACCTGCTGACAAGGGACTCCAGTTGAAGACCTGCAAGTTCTGTACTATTCTCATCCACGAAAAGTCTCTATGTATCACCTTTCTCAGTAGAAAGATCTAGCTGTTAATACAGCAAGTACAGGAGAGGTTACTTCTGGTTAATTCGCCTAGCTTTCAAAAATAATTTTTCAGGCTGATATAATTAATTATACCCACCCACCCCAACATTAAATGCATTCACAGTCTTGATAGGATTTGCACAGAAGACTGCCTGAAAATATCAGAAGTCTTTTTAAGACCTGTTTTACTGCTGGAAATGCTCAGTTCCACAATTAGGCACTATGTGATTATAGTACTTTGTCATTTAATTCCTCTTTGTTCCTTCTTTCCTTTGCTAATGTATTCTGTAACAAAGTACCTTATTATAAAGCTACGTTTGTTGTTTCCCTGTGTTACATTCACATGGACCTCTAACCTGATCCTGGATATTAAAAGTCATACTAAAGTCTTTGATTTTTGTCTTGTTCTGTTTAGCCACGAGCAAGTTCATATGTTTAAGTTGGAGATAATTGAGACATGAAAATGGGTGTAAATAAAATGGTTACAAACGTTAACACTGGCTTACTATATATGAATGGTTAATATGTATTATTAATCCCTTAATAGTTAGAAATTCAGTATGAGCAAAGTAACATTTCTAAAATACGCAGGATTTTTAAACTTTTTTTTGATGTGTAGTTGTGGCATGTGAGTTTAGGACTTTTAAATTTGCACTTCTTGGGTTTTGGCGGGGAAGGGACTAATGGGTTAAGAGATTGTTTTAAATAATGATGCAAGTGTCACCTTGAAATATCTCCTAATGAAAATATTGAATGGGCAGAACAATTATACCCTTGTCTGCATTTGTAATCAGAAAACACCTTATGCTGGAGACCATATTAACTAACATGACCTTAAACATAAGTTTGACTTAAGTTTTAGTGCACAAGTGCAAAGCTTAAAGGAAAAACGGTTTGGCAGCAGCTCACACTCCCACTAAAGACATGTACTAAAAACGTCCACAGGTTTTTTGTCCTGTTGGCTTCTCTGAATGCTTTAATTGTACTTCATGCTTCAAATCTATTGCTGATTTTTTTTTTTTCCTCTTCTCTATTCTCTTTCAGAAAGACGAGGTGTACCTCAATTTGGTGCTGGACTATGTTCCTGAAACAGTATATAGAGTTGCCAGACATTATAGTCGGGCCAAACAGACACTCCCTATGATTTATGTCAAGGTAGGTAACTGATAGATGTGGTTAGATGAAGAAGGATATTATAGGAATAGACTCTCTGGATATCTCTTTTCTGACTTAACTAGTTTTCTGAATTTTTTAGGAACGCATACATCTTGAGGCAAGAAAAAAAATATTAAAATGATTACTTGTTACCGTGAAGGAAGAACACAGGCGAGACGCTTAAGGAGTGTTTTGGGTTTTAAGCATCTTAAATAGAGACTGACACCAGCCAGATTAGCAGCTTCAGTTTCCTGAGATGATGCAGGCACAATAGCACAAAGGTCAGGAACTGAAAGAGGATGTCAGGAAGAATAGTGTTCTCTTATCTGTTATCTTCCCCCTTTCCTGGTATATGAGTAAGAGTTCATGTGCTTCTGTTGTGGGCATGAAAGGCATATTTTTGTCACCTTCCCTTCACTTGGAGCTCAGTGGCTCTTGTCTTGAAGAGGCTACATGGAGTAAGATGTTTGTATGCACATTGTAGCCTCAAAACCTCCCTTAAGTTGTCTTCATCTTTTGTCATCTTTTACAAAGTGGTTAAAATGAATAATTTTTTTCTTTTTTGTCAAGCATGAGACCCATCTGGGTCTCATAGTTCTATTTCGTATATTGTGACCACAATCTACACACTAGTGAATGATCATGTTTTCACATAGCATCAACTTGTTAACATGGCATCCAGGTAACATGAAATGAAAATTAACAATATTCCAGATTCATAGTGATTTCTCCAGACTCCTCTTTAAAAGTCTGATGCTTTAACATGAGGATGGGCTTAAGAAAAAACCCCTTTAATTTGATTGAAAGAAGATGAAAGTTACAAATAGTAATTATTCCAGTAATGAAGTGTTGTGCCATAACTGTATGTGCATAAATGTAAATGGCATGTCTCCGCAATAGCCAGCACTGGTGCCTTTTTTTAAGAAAGCATAGAATCTTGTCACCCAGCAGTAAGAAATTCTGCTACAAGGTCACTCTGTTTGGTCTGTTGATGGAACAGCATGTCTTCAGGTTATATGCTCCCCAAAATTTCTTAGCTTAGTTTTTGATAAATTGGCTTTTGTCAAGTACTCTTGCCCTAATAGTTGTTCATTATGGAGACTTGGAAAAAAATTGTCCATACTTAACTTTTGAGAGAAAATTCTACTTCAACTCCTTCATCTTGCTGGATACTTGGGACTTCCCATTCCAGGTAGCCTGGAAGGCTGTTCTTATTTTTCTGGCAAGGCAAGCCTTTCTCGTAATCCTGTATTTAAAAGGATCATGTTACCTTGATGTCATTAAAGCTTTTGCAATTTTCCAGACATCTTGTCTACACAAAGGTCAGATCATACCTGTTTCTTCACTTCTGATTGATACCTAGGCAGGCAGTGCACTGCTCTTCCCTGGGTAATAAAGAAACTGTTGAAGAGCTGCAAAGAAGCTTTCCTAGTAATCTTTTTGTTAATTTTTACTTGTAACTTGTAACATGCTGTAAGAAATTCTTGGAAATTTTGGGTTTGCTGTGTGGAGATGAAAGGCATACTTTCTAAATCCTGCATGTGTTGACTTGACTTCTCAAGTTAGAGCAATCTTGGATTATTTTGCAATACACTTGCACAATACATACTTGACGTGTCTAGAACAGGCAATTCAGAAAACATGTTTGTTTGCTTTTCTTTGTGCAGAGTTGTGGTTTTGAGAAACAAATATGAAAACTAAAGACCTAGAGCCAAAATTCAGGCAATTCTCTTTCCACTCCTGCCTTCCACACCAAATGAACAACAGAAAACAAGGGAGAGAGACAGAGTGAAAGACAAAGATAGTGGTGAAAGTGAGGCAAATGTGACCTGACATCAATATCTAGCAATTGCACCCGGTTTTACAGGCCATTAAAGGTGAACTGTGGAGAATGAGCTTAGAAAAGGAAAGCATGGAGTTGCAACTCGAGTACAATACCCTGCCTGTAGCTTGATATTTCCCCCCTCCCCCCCTGAAATGGAACCTGGGGGGAGACACAACAAAGATAACAAATAACCTGGGAGCCTGTTGTCAACCTTGAACCTGGGCTTCCCGTGCCTTTATGACTGTATATGCTCTACAGTCCTAATTGTGTCCAGCAGCTCTTTATTCTCCATGGCCAAAAATGTGTAGCTCCAGCAGCTGGACATCCTCTCCTTGCCCTGTGAAGCTCTTGGCTTCATAACACTTCCCCTTGCTGTATTCCTCCTTGCTAATGGGCTGGTTAGCCTTGGATAGGGGGCAGAGCAAACTCTCCCTCAGCATACTTGTTTGCTGTGCATTGCGTAGAATTATCCTCAACAGTTGTTTTTATCTGCCCTCTCTTTTTGCCTGGAGATTTGAAACGAAAATGAGTCTGTCCCCTCACCAAGAGAAACTGGGAGATTCACTCAAGTGACAGTCTGAGACACTACCGTAGTCCTTGGGCAACATTTAATATGTTGTTAATAACTTCATCACCTAAAGGGTTTTCTTCGTTGCATTTTTTAGTTTTTGGTTGGTTTTTTTTTTTTCATTGCCTAAACTGGAATACTTGATTTCTATGAAGAGGCTGATTTATAAAGCAAACTGGAACATCTTTATTTTGTGTGTGTGTTTTATGACTACCATTATTTATGAATGTTGGAAAGCTGGCACAATTATTTTTTTGTAGTTGTGCTAATTTTTGGAACGACAAACGAACAAATTTGAACTGCTTGTGTGGATAAGGCCTTTGGGAGAGGTATGTGAATACCTTGCCCATCTCCATAGCACTAATATGCATTCAGCAGGGTCTTTTTTGAGTTGTTATGGTTTTAGTCTAATAGGAGTTTGTGCTAAAATTAATTGTTTACACTGTTTTGACTGGGAAAGCATACCTTATGCAATGTTTCCATGTTCCAGTTGTACATGTATCAGCTGTTCCGGAGTTTAGCCTATATCCATTCCTTTGGGATCTGCCACCGGGATATAAAACCACAGAACCTCTTGCTGGACCCTGATACAGCTGTTCTAAAACTCTGCGACTTCGGAAGGTAAGCACGTCTGTGGCCTGAAGCCTGGTGGAAAGAGCTTCCTTCAAAGGGAACCTGGGTGCAGTTTTGCAGAGAAACCCTCTGTGTTCCTCTGAAGGTCTTCATTTGTAGTTTTGAAACTACAAATCAATATGGAGGGAATTAATATTCAAGGCTGTTATTTGTGCAGGTAGTCAAAAAAATAAAATATGCCACTGCATAGGGAAAATACTGTGCCGTGGAAAAATACAACCAAATACTAGGGTGAAATGTGTTTGGGGAAGAGAGGACAGGCGCAGTGGTATATTAAACTGAAAAGGCTGATGTTACACTTTATTAGTCTACTTGAATGTACACCAAGTTATTTAGTATTTCAAATACTGTAGAGGCTCAAGATCAGAAGCAACACTTCTAATTGAAGCTCTTGGATAGTGATCATCTATACCCTAGGTTCCAATGGCGCATTTATTTCCACTCTCCATTCAGGTGAATCACCTTTAGAGTCCAGCCCTCATCTTGAAACTGATCCAGAAATTCTGGGAATCCACACTGAGACAGGAGATGGATTTCTCTCCGGGGAAGTTCAGTCTTTAGATTGTGCTATAACTTTGCAGACTAAAATAGTTAGGGCGTATGTGCAAGGGGTCACCGGAGCTGCTGTTGCTAAATTCACTTGCCTGTAGTGAGTGGGAATGTCAGATGGTGGTTATTCAAGCAGTGCATCGTCATGCCTGGTGGCTCGGGAATCTCCTCCTCAGCTCTGCCTCACCAGTGTTGGAGCAAAATAGGAATTGCGCTGAAACTCAAAAGTAACAATGCATAAAAAGATGGTAATTCCTCTGCATTAACAGTGGGAATTTGTTAATTGTAGTTTCTAGAAAGAAAACAAAAAAATTAGACTTTTTAAAACAGGCTAAATGGGTGGTGGGAGTCTTTCCCTGAAGGCTGAGAGGAGTGTCTGGAAGGCTGGATGTTGGATTTGGCTGGCTTGCCACTCAGCTGGGTTTGGTGCTACTTAGTTGAATGTCATATTTCTAAAAGGGCAGTTTTGTCTTCCTGCTCTTTTCCATCTAACACTTGGTGTTAATTAAGAAAGAAGCATAATATGTTCATGGGCTCATGTTCCAAAAGTAATGTGCTCTCATGTTCCTTTATTTTCTTAGACGCTTCCAAAAGTAGTGGTTACTGTAGGTTAGATCCTTTGTGACTGATCTCTTGCAGTATAAATTAAGCCTTCATGTTAATCGTGGACCATTAACATGTGACTACACTGCAAAGGTTTTTTGGGGTTTTTTTAAATCTTTGGCTGCTCATACCCCTTTTGCCTCATACCACACTCCCTTAAACAGCGGAGCCAGATATTCTGATGCAAGTTTAAAAAAAAAAACAAAACA
>NW_009259718.1:1133593-1181260 GCF_000687185.1 Egretta garzetta | reverse complement strand
AAAAAAAATCCACCAAAACAAACAAACAAAAAACCACAAAAAAACCCTCTTGTTCCTGGTGAGTATCTGAGCTTTTGAACCTTACAAGGTAACTACATTTGACTGAACCATATTCTGTCCTCTTTTTCTTTGTAAACAAACCTTTGTACCTGGCAAAAGTCAACTGCCAGCCAAAAATCTTGACCCTATTTATCACCTGGATTGTAGTCAGAATTTATATTGCTGTGTCCAGTATAAGGTAGCTGCTTGATGGATTGGACTGATTTCATGGTTTTCGTTTGAGTCTGTGGCTTGTAGCAGCTTAGAAGAACATAGTACTTTAGCATTAAGGATTTGGGGGTAGGTGAAGAGTGCCAAAGCTTAACATTAGTCTGCACTGCAATATCGTAAAACTATTCATTACTGAAAGACTATTATTTTGTTTCCTTTTTAGTGCAAAACAGCTGGTTCGTGGAGAACCTAATGTCTCATACATCTGCTCTCGGTACTACAGGGCGCCAGAGTTGATCTTTGGAGCCACCGATTATACCTCCAGTATAGGTATGTATGTGTATTTGTCAAATGGTGTACTAGCTGCATGTGGTTTTATTATGTAGTTAAGTGTAAAGGTTTCCAGAGATTTTGGATATGATCATAAGACACAGAGTGTTATTGTAAATGCTCAAGTACCACTTCTAATGGAATACACAGATTTTGTAGATGGCTGCTGTGATTTCTATGCCTTTTGAGATTTCAGTGTCAATTGCATTAGGAAAGGGACTCTTTTAATGTGTGTAGGTTTTTTTTTTCAAAATGAACATTTTCCAGGTAATTTTGCTATTTAGTTTAAAAGTAGGTATGAGTTCTCAAGCCAAAAAAGCATTCGATGACTTACAATAACTGTAAAGAAGGATTGTAAAGACTGTTTCTGTAAAGAAGGATTATCAGCTACTGCATCTGATATGCCAAAACCAGGATAGATTTAGACATGAATAATTTTGTCACTTGTTTACTTGGCTTTTAGTGAAGTGTTTTTAGTGGGAGCAAAAATGTGGCCTGATGATTGGCTTTAAACTCTCTTGACAGTTTTAACATATTGCATACAGTAGTCTTTCTGATTCAGCTTACTCTGTTAACTTTTTCTGTCCTGTAGTCATTAATTTTGAACACGAAGACTTCTTTCTAAAACCTGCCACGTAGCTGTGTCATGGGAATGTTAGGGAAGCTGGAGGTTTTGGCAGAGGACAGGGAATAGCTGAATCCTAAAAATGCACAGCAAAATAAAAAATGATAAAAATTAACAGCAATGTACTGGCTGGTTATGGGCAACTTCTTAATTTTTTTTTTTTTTTTTTTTTTTTTTTTTTTTTAGTCAGGATATTCTCTGGGCCCTTTCTGAAGGCTGATGCTAAAGAGATGAGATTTGGCGCTCAGATTCCCCATTATTGTGCTAAGCTTTTACCGTGCTTATGGACTTGAGTCACTTAGGCAAGGTTTAATACGGTCAAAAGTATTTGGAGATCATGATCAAGTTTTGGCAGCATATGTTTATCACCCTTTAAAGTGTGTTTAAAGATAATATGTTCTAACTAGTATTAAACTCATTGGCTGTCTGTCTCGTATCGATTCTGTACTTCAAAGATAGAAGTGTTCCTGAAGACTTACCTGCTCTTCTTAATCTTTTTTCCTCCAGTATGTTTTACAGCAACACTCGCTTATCTCCCCTGCTATAAAAAAAAGGCAGAGCCATAAGTCGTCTGGGGAAAGTAATGGCACAATAAAGATAAAAAGGCAGAACTTATTTAATGGTTGGCCACTGCCAAAAGTGGTAGCCCTAGCCCTATTCTTTCTTGCCCCTGGATACCATGGCTGTCATGGTTTACTGTTTATTAGCATCAATTGACAAGAGACTTTTATTTTGGTTAGGTTAACTTTCTGCTACGTTAGTGAGTTGAATCAACATTACTGTGTAGTCCAATAAGTAGCAGAGCCCAGGTAAAAGCAAAGTGGAGGGAAGTTGTGAGTGAGAGGAAGGCGGCTGATCCTGGTTGACATATTTTTGCCATCTGAGAGCTAACAGATTGGCTCAGCTGCGTTATCAGAGTGCACTGAGACCACTTGTGTCATAGGATAGCTGCATAAAACAAGTATTTTAGGTGTCACCAGAAGAGACTGCTTTGTAGATAAGTCTGTTGCTCCAACGGTGTACTAACTTTGATCTTACACTTCTTTTGCAGAACCTTTTTTAAGTTGCTCTTTCCTTTTTTGTTTACTTATCTGCTGGTCTCTGA
Source organism: Egretta garzetta (assembly GCF_000687185.1). Classification (NCBI taxonomy): domain Eukaryota; kingdom Metazoa; phylum Chordata; class Aves; order Pelecaniformes; family Ardeidae; genus Egretta; species Egretta garzetta. The sequence goes on along the minus strand of NW_009259718.1, from coordinate 1,178,990 downwards.
AATACTCATAAGTAGTCAAGTCATTTTGAAGTGAGGATTCTTTATTTTCCCCATGCTAGAAACATCATTACTTTAATTGTTGTGGTTCAGACTTTCTCATGCTCTCTCAAAAAAAAAAAAACAACCCAAACACGTCCCCCCAGGCCCCTTCTCTGAACAAATCAGTCTAAATGAAACTTGCACAGAATAACTTGAAAATGAAGTTTAGCCAATACTCCTGCCTTCCTACCCTTTCCTCCCTCCACTTTCTTACCAACAAAATCTTTGCTTTTGGGAGATGGGAAATCATAAAATGCTTTTACAAACTTACTTTGCAGTTTCCCAATGTTCTGCAATATATTAGAAATTCTCGGGGTTTAGTTTCGTGATGATGCTGCTTCCAGTGGTAGTAAATACCATATTCCTTAGTGCTTGCTAGATGTGTCTTTTAACACGTGAATTTGTCCTTGCGACATTGCTTGCTCTTCAGTGTAGCAGAAACTGAAGTTGGTTCCAGGATGTGTCTGTTCATGCTGGATGCCACATCAGAACTGTAAACTGGCTTTTAACTTCTAGGATCTTGATTATTTCATCAAAGCGCGTGACTTAAATTCAAACCCAAAAGGTCCCTTCTAAAAATAACTCGCAGCAAGGGGTAGTGTTTGTTGCAATATTGTAAAGTACTGCATTAGTGCTGTATATAAATATATATGATAGTAAGAGTAGCATCAAAACACATTTACAGCTGTTAATGCCTCTGTGTCTGTCATCGAGCAGATGTGGGACTACTAGTAAAACAATGACCTGGGAAATTACCTATTTGAGTTTTTAAATAGTCCCTGTTGCCAAATAGTTACAAATCCAGGCCCATAATAGCTCTGTCGTCTGCCTGTGTTACAACTTCAAGGTATTTTTCAATGGTCAAGCACAAGCATTCATGTCACTTGGGTGCCTTCATAGTTTCTACAGTTTGGGCCTTCGTGCGTCTTTGACTATGAATTCTGCAAGTGTGTGCATGTCCCTAAGGCTTTCTGGGGATGGCACGTAGTTTTGTTCCTGCGGCTGATTTGTAGGAGTTTTGGGGAGTTTTGGTGGGGTTTTTTGTTTGTTTTTTGGTTTTGGTTTTTTAGGTTTTTTTGGTGTTGTTTTTTTGGGGGTTTTTTTTGGTTGTGGGTTTTTTTTTTTTTTTTGCAAACCCAGCCCTTCTGCTATCCCTTGACAGTGTTTTGGCCGAAGCTTCTTCCTTGCAGGTTTGTGTGTGTTACACCATCCCAGAGTATGTTGCCAGCAGCATGCTGGTCATCTGGGTGCTGCTGCCTGCTGAAAAACCGTGGGATGGCTGCCCATGTTCCCCTACAATGTCCTGTGACAAACAGGCGCTGAAGCAGGGGTGGGTGCAGATGTTTCTGTTGCCATGTGATCCTCTTCTTCAGAAAGAAGTTGTGAAGTCAAGCTTAACCCCCAGAACATGCTTTTTTTTTTTTCTTTACTAGGTTAGGTGATGGGGCAATGCTCACCAGAACGTGGCGGTGCTTTTGGATAACAAGGGTCTGCCACTCTCGGTGCGTTTTCTCCATCACTGCGCTGGCAGGAATTGAGAGTGTTCCAGAGAGAACATTTATAGCCACTGGCAGGGAAAAATTGATCTGCGTGGCTGTATTGCTTGGGGTGTCCAAAAATAAGTATCACAGTTATTCATTCACTTTCCTAGCAAGCGCTAAGACAGAGTGAGAGAGTATTTCACCTCAGCAGTCTGGAGCAGAAGCTCCTCTGGAGGTGTACATAGTCAGGCTGTCTCAGAGTTTCCTGGGGAAGAGCCATCACAACTTGTGTCCCAAACCTGTTGCCAGTGAAAAGTACCTGCCTCTATCTCAGATGGTAACTTCCAATGCTGAAAATAAGCACAGGCATTAATTTACTGAAATACTGTCAGCTGTCATTGTAGTTTCATCTCTTCATTGCAGAAAAATAGATACACCTGTGTTTAGCTTTTGTCCCAAGTACTAGAACAAGCATGGCTTTCCAAGCATTTCAGGTTTCAGCCTTATTCTGTCTCCATAATCTGGATCTGTGGTGGCTTCATGTGCAAAACTTGCACTGACGTAGCATGCATGCCTGTAATCCAGAATTTTGCTCTCATTCCGACATCCGCAAAAGTGTTCTAAACAAGCAGCAATGAAAAGCGCTTTGTGCTCTGGCATTTGGCAACTAGAAGCTGCTGATTTTACGACTTCCTAAGGCTGCTTTTCTGACTCCTGGTTTCTTCCCTGCTAGCTTGTTTTCAGAGTTTCCAGAGAAGCAACTTTGAGTCACCTCCAAGATGGAAGAAGTCCATAAAGATCAAAGGATAGTGGGGCAGAGATGAATAGATTAGGGAGAAAAAAAATGTAGAAAGGTAAAAGTGCCCCATGAAGTGCCAGATGAAGGAAAGTTCTTAATTTGTATTAAATGTTTGAGAGTAGGCGCAATTTTTTTTTTTTCTTCATGTCCTCCAAATAACAAGTTAGAGGAGCTGGAGCGTAATACAACGAGTGGTGCTCATGCCATGAAGAAGAGGGCCAGCTCCCCAGCTTGGAAGGGCAGAGTTTGAGATAACAAGACTGAAATTCGTGGACAGGGTATTCTGCCACAGCTGGAAATGGCCATGCCCACTTGTACAATTAAATCTAGGGAGTGTATTTTGCAGGTTGTTTTGCCAGATGCCTACTCCTGAACTAAAGAGAAGTTTTTCTTTTTCTTACCTTCATTAGTGATGGAATGGCATTCAAAAGCGAGGGAATTATACAGGTGATATTTTTAGACAAGTTAATGTTCACCTAACAACTGCGAAGATTGATAAAATAACAGAAAATTAAATTAAGAAAAGTTTTTTAGTATAAGAAGCTATATGAATTTTTGTGTGCTTAAATTAGTGCAGGTAGTTCACATGATAATGGTATTTGTCTAAGTGTTTTGCAGTCTACAAAAGATATGGCATTAGCTACTATTAGAATGTGTGAAAGCTGTATGAAATAAGCTTATTTGAAGGTTGGGTTTGGCTGGCAGTTGCATTTACTGTCCATACTGTTTAGACTGTATTTCACTGAAGGTTTGAACAAAGTAGCCTTGCCTACCTTCTGCTACTTAAAATTAACAGCTTTCAGTATTTTCTCCTAAAATTTCACATTGTCCCAACTAGTTTGGCATAAGGATGATTTGTTGACTTGATTCTTGTTTTCTGTTAAAGTTCTCTCTTATCTTGTTTACTATGTTTATTGACATGTGAATGATAGTCATATTTCACCTTAATTAAATTGCATATATTAAAAAGAAATAGATCAGAAAATGCTTCTCCTCCATGGGAGCAGGTAGTTACACCACAAACTAACTCTGAAGGATTATTAACCTACAATAGTTAGCTGTGACTGTGCTGAAGCAGAAAAGGGTCTGAGAAAGAGCTATCAAAAGCTAATATTAACTACCTTATCACTTCTTGAGTAACATGTCTTTAAATGTAGAATTCAGTACATTGTTTACTTCAGGCTTGAGAAAAATGCTACCATCCAAAAAATGAAAATGCCAGATTCAAATGGGTAAGGGGAAAAGGTAAACTATCCTGGAGCCAAATTTTAGTCCTGTTAAAGTTGATGGTTAATTCCATTGAGTTTTCAGCAGAGCTGAAATTTCCCAGTTTCTTCCTTATTGTACATTGCTCACCAGAGCTGTATAAACACCTATGTAAATTGTGTTTTGTTGCCATCCCTGCTGAAGTTAGCCTCTGCTCTCTGGCGTTCCTCTGGTAAGGATGCTTCAGGGGTTTGTTCACTTCCTTGCCCAGGGAACATTGCCCAAGTCCTAATTTGGAAGCCAGTGAAATTGCACTCCTGGAATAAAGTTGGGGATTTTGGAATGCCTGTAGCTTATTTCAGTGAGTGTTTAAAATGTTAGCAAGTAAAATCAAGGAAAACTAAATAGACTTTTAACAAGGCAGTAAATCACCTGATTTGGAAGATTTGGCTGCACAAGGAACAACTGCATAGGTTTCTGATGGTTTTCTGGTATGTTTGATGGATTAAACCCATCACTAATACAGCAAATATTCCTCAGACTTCCCCAGCTATTTCCTTTCTTTTCCTCCTCTCTCCCCCTGCGATGCCCTCAGCTTTCTCGTGTACCCTCTACTGTTCCTGCTTGGCCTTCTTGCTTCAGCAAGGACCTGCATGTCCTTTGACTTGCTTGCAGCTGCAGGTTATCGGGGTGGGGGCAAGCCTGGTGTGTCCCTCAGGGACTGAGCCTTCCTCTCCTCAGCAGCAACACTGATGCATGCTCTCCCCACTGCTTTTACAAAACTTCTGCAAAGGATTTGAGGCTTCTGCCTTTCAGGCTTGTCTGAAGTTGGCTGGTGGAGTGTGAAGGCATTTAGGGAAACTGGGAAAGGATAAAACAGCACAAAGCCAACTTCATGGAGCAGCCAGACCGGAAGGTTATTTAAAACAGTTTTTAAAGCCACAGTCTAATTCAAAAAAATCATGCTAGTGTAGTTTCAAAATTTTAAAAGGAACTGAGTTGTGAATGCTGACTTACTCTCATGTCAGCTTAGGGTTTGTGTATGTTCTGTCAAATATTTTTCCTCCTTATATGTTGTAAATAACGATTATAGCTTTGAGGTACCATTTGTTTTGTATACTCAGTGAAAAGGACTCAGCTTTTTCAAAAGCCTTTAAATAGGTGTCTTTAAATAGATTTAAGTTACAGTACTCTCACTGCTTAGTACATTTAATCTGTTTCTGAAGAAATCTATGCTATCTGTTGAACTGTTGTATAATTTCTTATAGACCTAGTGTGCGTGGGATGACAAAAAGTGATTCTTTGCATCACCTTTTTGTTGTATGTGTTGGTCCAACAGCAGGAGGTATCAGAGAGAGACATTGTTTAGCGGTCAGATACAATCAAATGTTCTTTGCTTGATGCCGCCTTCGATTATTGTCCAAAAGTGAACTTAGCACCTTGGTGGCCATGTCAGCTTTTATTAAATGTGACTAAAAGATGAAAAAGCATGATCTGGTTTGTTTGCTTGTTGGAATTAAAGACTCAAACTTCAGATTATTTCTGGTTGCTGTTTGTAACTAAAAAGTAGTTACTTTTTAGGATAAACCTTGGTGTGATGTTTGTACCTTCATGCGATGATTATGTAAAAACGCATCCATTTGACTTACAGGTGAATGATTTTGAAAGCTGCTGTAAGGAGCAGTGCTTTTTCTCTTACCATATGTTACTGTACCTCTCTTGAGAAGAGGGGGAAGTCTTTTTGCATAGCACCTCTCTTTCATTTAGAAATGGGAGAAGGAAAAGTCTGTTCTAACTTGCAGATTATTTTGTAACCAATCTTGAACTCCTGAAAGGTTTTTTAAATTATTTTTTTTGCATCAGTCTCTACTGGTTGTGATAATAGACTGTTTAGAGAACTGTCAGAGACTTTTTCGTTACACAGACCTTTAGCCATAACTGGTAGTGTTGTGTGTATCCTGCTTCCCAGCGGCAGATTTTACATATGTTAGGGGAATAAGGATCTCTGTCGTAGCATGAGTTATCTCACGTTGGAACAGGCCTCAGGAGGTAAATTCTCTAGGTTTTGAGTTGTGGTGGTGCTACTGTTAGTTTGCAGGGGAAGGTTAGCTCATAAAAGTAGGCGAGAGTTTGAAGAAAGGTGTGTGGAGGGGGACTGGTTTTGTTCTTTTCCCTTTTGGGACATTACAGTATTGTAGGCTTTACAAATCTTCCATTACTGATTGCTTGTTTGAGGTTAGACTTTTTGTGTGAGGTTTCAGATATACGTGGAAAAAATGGTGCCTTTTCTAGAAAACCTCACAGTCAACCTATTTTTTTGGAGGAACAGTTATCTCTGCATCTAGGTGCAATACTTTTAGTGTGTTGAGCAGCTTAAACTTCAGTATTTGGTGTGCAGTTACAGCAAATTCTTACAGACATCTGCTATACAGTGTTTACTGCATTTGACTTCATTAGATTTTTCATTTGAATTAACTGTTTCAAAAATAAAATGCTATAAAATCCTGTAGTACACTTAGATACACTTGTAGTACACTTAAGCTGCTGTTGTAGTATTGGATCGTCTTATTTATATATAAGAAGATAAAAAAAGATAATAGATTATGAACATTTTCTTCATGTAGAGGAGTAGCTGCTAGTGACTACTTGTGCCTTTTGGTATAAATAAAAGCTAGTTGATGGCTTCTTTGATAGATGCTGTTGACCTGACCTATGACTTGCAGTTCTGTTGTCCAGCCAAGTTTGCAAATGGAATTGGGATAAAGATTAGGTCTTGATGTGACTGAGTTAGAGAGGCTGTCTCCCAGATCCCTGAATCATCATGTGCTGCAGAATACAAGTATTATTTGCAGTACTGGTTCACCTGCTAGTGTATATATGCTCTCAATATACAGATGAAAAATTGAGTCTATTCAACATTCGGAAGCAGTAAAAGCATCAACCATTGTGGTAGATGATACCTATGCATAGTTCATGATCGACATGATTTAAAAACAACACAGAGTTTTGGGAAATTACTAATTTTCACATGGCAAATGTTCTTGAGTCTTTTCGCTACATATATAAGTTTTAATGTCAATGTATTACAGCATGTAATGTTATTTTCCAGTTCTTGTTGTTTCATGGTTTGACCTCTAAGACTGTCTGTCCACTATTGCTTTATGCCAGTTACCTGTGTTTTCTTTAGCTGTATTATATACAGTATTAAGCATAACAAAGAAGAAAGTAGCTTAAAACTGCTGGCTTTATATAAATGGCCTGATATGTACCTTTTACTGATACCTTTCCCTGTCCTCCACTTTCCCCTTTTTAGATGTGTGGTCAGCAGGCTGTGTATTGGCTGAACTGTTACTAGGACAACCAATCTTTCCAGGTGACAGTGGTGTCGATCAGTTGGTGGAAATAATCAAGGTATGGAATTTTGTGTTCTTTTGACTGCATTATTCCTTGGGAATCAGCACGAAAATGTGTGTTGTTGTAACCTTGTCAGCATATATATTCTGTCACCATTGTACAGGGTGTTGCATGTAAACCTTGTTTGAAAACACTTATCATGCTTTTTTGAGAACTTTAGGATCTTTATGGCCCTCCTGCAGTCATGCATAATGATATATCATCTTTTAATTATATAGGGGTTTTTCCCCTCTTAAAGGATTGCACTTTCAGTGTGCTTGGAAATACTGCTTACATATCGAGCCAATATTTATTAATGTGTGATTGTCATTCTTTAAGAATCTGGCGCTTTTTCCTTTGTTGCATGCAATTAGTACTTGGCTTTGAAAACAGTGTTATTAAATTTCCTTGTGCCAGATTCTTCACATATGTAGCTGCCTTCTCTTCCTTCCTTCCAGCTCTTTGAGGTGAAAGGTGAGAAAGTGCACTCCTTTTTGCAGATGGAGAATCAGGAAATGTAGGGCAAAGATACCTTCCACCTGAAGACTCTTGTTTTTCAAGTGAAAAAGACCTAATTTTTTAGAATACGTTACATTTATGCATCACTTATGTTCAAACACATCTTGATTGATTTCATTTGGTAAGCTGTGAACATTCTGTGATACTTAAATTAGAGGCATGGAAGTAGCTTAAAAGATTGGTGCCTGACTTCCCAGAACCCTAGTCTCCCCTGCCTCCTTTAAATTCTGCAATGAAGGAAGCAAGATTTCTAGAGCACGCAGTGTATTTTTCCTCTGAATCTATGCTATGCACTTAATAAGATGGGAGTGTTACTGAGGATAAGATGCATGCACACACTGTTTGGCTTTATTGATTTCATCACCACAAGGGGACTGTATTAAGAGAATGTCCTCCTTGCTTTTGCCACTTAACTGCTACCTCGATACATGTATATTTGTGTGGCATGCATGTGAAAACCCTCTCAAAACCAAAATGTGTGGGTGGAAGAGTAGAACTTCCTACTTGTGTCTGTGTTACTCACTAGAAGACCTGCTGGTGTCTTTCTCCCTGTCCTAAGAGAGTGTATGACACCAACCAACACCAAGTTGTCACTCCCCTGCCTGGAGGACATGGGCTGGTGAGGCTCAGTCTTTCTGTGGCCTGCTCCATGGTCTCAATGGAGCGTGCTCTGACCTTTTTAGGCTCTCACCCCATCTCCTCCAGCCTTTGACCATGTAAACTTAGCTTCTATTACAGTGGGTTTCTGTCTGTCCTGCTGGAAATTCTCCAGTCAACTCCTTTCCTCTGGAGGCTCCATGTCTTGCACCTATTTCTGCTATGAAACTTTCTTGTTTTCTTATTTTTGCTTTTCTGCCCAGTGTATTTCAAGCTTAGTGTGTCTGAGCTGGGTCAGTTTACGTAAGAAACACCAGTGAAAAAGCAGAGTTGCTGTCAGAAGCAGGGCTACTGCTGGGCACAAGTTTTTTACAGCGACAGTCCTGTAAGGCCTTCCATGGCTTGATCAGAAATCTGAGAGTGGAGAGGCCTTATCAGCAAAACCATAGTGCTCTGCCTTGCCATTGCTTTGACTTTCACAATGTGGGACTAAAATAATCGGGGAAATAGATGTCCTCTCTTTATTGACATGCTTGCCAAGTAGCAATGATGATTTGGTTCAAAGTTTGCAAGAAGCTGTTATCAGTTGGACGTTTCCAGTTCTGCAGTGTTGGAAGTAGCCATCTATGAACTAATAATTTTATAGCACATATGTGCTCCGATTGTGATGATTCCGCTCTGTTTACATTTGAGTTAAGTTGTATTGAAGTAGAGGAGTACTTGAATAAAATTGGTGATACCCTGTGTACCATCTGTGGTTTCTTTAAATGCCACTGCCATGAGTGGTGTGATAACTTTTTATTGACCAATTCATAGCTGAATATGTATTACTGGGAAACCAGGAAAAAGGCTTGAACTTCAGTAAATTATGGCTTAAGATTATGATTTTTGCTTCTGCAGGAACAAGTTTCTGAATCATTTCTTTAAATGTAGAAAAGGGGATACTGAATGATCATACACACCTGTGTTGGGGTTTTCTAATCTTCTGTTAGATATGTAGCCCACTATGCATAGAAATTAAGTGAAACAAATGTAGCGTTAGCCAAGTTTTATTATAAGCCTGATCTCTTCAATTGAAAGGTTACAGTACTGAGATAGTATGTTTTAGGAAAGTCTGAGAACAAATGCTGTAAATCTTACAGTAGTAGTCACAAAAAAGGATGTTCGTTGGAAAAGGATGTTAAGTATGATGGAAAATATGAGCCCGAATGGGTGGGTGCCATGAGTATTTTTCTGCCTGTCTGTTTGTTACTGAGGCAATGTATATTCTCAGGGCAACATTGGAAGATAATATGAGTGCAAACTGCAGAAGTGGGCTGTTTTTTCAGTGCCCTTGTCTAACAAATCTTATGTTGTGAAGTTTTGTATAAACTGTTCAGAAAGGCCCTCTTAGAAGGCTAAGGTGAGGATACAAAGAGAGTTATAATTGAAAATATTGCCTTTAAAGTCAACAGCTGTGAGAAATTGCCTAGGAAAGTGCATGAAATGGGCAATGAGGTGCTTCCCTTGTAATGCCACACACACGCCAACAAGTATTTCTCATAGTGGGAGTACAGGGAGAACACCACATTTACCTCAAATTTCATGTAATTTTTCCTCGCCTTTTGAGAATGAGGAAAAAGTAGAAAGTGAGGTCCTCTATTTTCTATGCCAGGTGTTGGCAAGGAACTGTCCCATCTACTATGTATCCCTTAAAAGTGACCAATAATAAAATGGAGCAGATCTGTTTTTCAAATCTGCAAAGAAGTCATGAAATATTCTGCTTTCCTCCACTCCTAGCATGATGCTTAAATTCAACTTGGATTTGAAAGGTTAGCATAAAAACTGCAACCTGTGTTTATTAAGCAAGCTTGGGTTCTGCAACCTCAATACAGTTGAAGACATACGCAATTCTGCAGCATAAAAATTACCAGAAATGTTGAAGTCTTGGGCACAACATGTAAAACATTAGGTTGTACAAGATTTCATTTAGGACAGGATCCATTTAAAAAAAATTTTTTACGGATTGTATCCAACTCTTCCATTTGCTACTATAGAATACTACTATTTAAAGCTTTCATTCGAACACAGACTTATTTTAATGCTAACTGTCTGTGGGAGAAACAGAGCTGTGGGGTCTGCCAGTTGTAGAATGGCAGTGAACTTTGTAGAAGGTTGCAGGTTGGAACCTGTGAGTTGCTGTTTGACTATCTTGGGAGTCATGCTTTTCAGATAGCTTCCTTGGAACTGTATGTCTGAAACTTAGGGGCAGAGAAAAAGGATTTTTTTAAACTCCTGAAAAGGGCTACAGTAAAAAAATACTTATCCACACATTTGGAAATGCATCTAACTTTCATACCTTAGATTTACTTGACTCCAGTGCAAGAGAGATCAGCTTAGAAACTTTTCTGCTGGTTCCTATCAATTCAGGATGACTGAGTCACAAGTCAGTCTTGTAGCATTTTTTGAACCAAGATAAATTTTTCAGTTGCCTCTTCAGTTGCTTACTGAGCTTTGATTATTCAGAGTTCACTTCACAACACAGCAATTGAATGCTACACCTGGGTATGAAGTTTTTGCATTAGACTGGAGAATGACTTCAAAATGCTGTCACATTAAACTAGCCCTCCCTTCTCATGCAGTTCTGGATGACATCCCCTCGGTAGCTGTGTTTGTGAACACAGAATTTCTGTGATATGTCAGTCCAGTATGGCTTGTCCTTCCTGCAGGCTGCATGCCCATTGCTGCATCAGAAGCATTTTTGGCTTTTGTCAGATTTTAATTCATTTTCAGCAGTCTTCACCTAATTTCATTTCAAGTGGTCTTGCAAGCTGATCTCCATCCAGTTGCACTTGGAGTTTCTCCAGGCCTATTGCATATTTGCAGACTGCTCCGAAAAATGGTGCCCCTCTAGAACGACAGCGTCACGTTCGTGTGAATCAAAAGACAGTTGTCGTTTTAGCTTGTTCCTGTTTCTTTAAAGACAGTGTTTCCAGATGTTCTCAATCTGGCTTGGGGAGAGAGATCTTTGACTACTTACCCCTGACAAGATGATATTCAATATGGGGAAGTACTGTCTTGGAGCTCCATCTGAAGAAATAATTTAACTCAAGTACGTTCTTCTTGAATACTTACACTATTACAGGAGAAAAATCATGTGCTGTGCTTTTTCCGAAGTCTGATCTTGAATGGTGACTCTCCCTCTTTATTTTTAGCTCTTGCTAGCTATTCCAAATGTTAGGTTATCTTACTGGCTTTCGAACGACATCTCCTTCAGAAACACGCTCAGTTTCTGAAGCAGGCACAGTGGCAGTGCAGGTTTCACCAGTGGCCACCTAAATTACATATGAGCAAGCATTGCACCTCAGAGAGCAGTCATACAGCCCTGTCCCCGACGGAAGGGTGAAACCCCCCTCCTTCCAGCAGGCCAGGAGGGCTGCAGTTGCCACTTCCCTATTTAAAATCCAGTGTGCAAGTGGGATACCGCTGAATACAGCTCAAAAGAAGGAGCCTTCAGACCACAAGAGGAATTTTTTTGAGATACAGTCAGGGTGGACTCCTCCAAAAATCCTTGCGTTCATGGCTAGCTATGCAGCAGCGGTGTCTGCGGGACTGCCATGCCCCCTGCGAAAGCTTGGGAGGTGGGGGGATTATTGTTTCCCCCCAGCTCTGCAGAGCCCCAAAACCATCAAGGGAAAATTGGCTGGGATTTCCAACCCCCCAATTAAAACATCTTCAACCACACTTCCTGCAGGCAGTGGTTACTCTTTATTCCCCTTGCAAAAAGGGAATCTCGGAAGCATAATGACTTTGTTTCTAAGGTAATAATTATCTTTGGAAAGGTTCTGTTTAGTACCTTCCCCCTACTCCCCTCAAAAATGGAAAAAAAAAAAATCATCTCTGCCAGAAGAATGAAGCGGCAATAATTGTCTGAGCAGCCCTGGGACACGGGGAGGACAGCATCTGCCAATCTGCCTTGTGTTGTCTTTACCAGAAATATTTTTTTCCATATGCTTCAATCTAGAGTATGAAATGCATCAACTAACTTGTGAAAACTGTAGGAAAAGGGGGGGGGCGGGGAGGATTGTTTGATTTGGTTTTTTTGGTTCCTACTGGACTGCATCAAAACTGGCATTTCACGGTAATTTAGGAGAAATAATAAAATCTTCTTCCCATACTTCTCTGGGTTAGGATTGAGGCAAGGTGAAAAATGTATTAAGCAAGCTCTATAGTATCAGGAATCCTATCCATGTGTAACTTTTTGGTCTCTGACAGTTTTACTGAGCCAAATGCTAAGTATAGACTGCAATTATAATATATGGCTCATGCTCAAATGTCAAGGTACTATTTTGGGCTCAGGTTTTTAAATAAAATAAATCCAGTCACAGTAGTTAATGGGGAGAGAGGAGCCGTCTCTTCCGGGAGAATAAGCAGTAGGAGAGCCTGTTACTTTTTATTGGATGTGGTCCTGTGCTGAGGACCTGCCTGCATCTGACATGGTTTCATGTGGATCCTCTCTCCTCGCCCCTAAGGGAAGTCCCCTGGCTTTTTTTTTTTTTTCTGATGTCCCCCTACATCACAACTTGGCTGTTCCTGCGCATCACATAATTTGTCACTTCCAGTGCTTGCAGGCAGCCAGTGTAAAAAAGTTGATGAGGAATTATATTCATGCCAGTGCTGACAATGGGTTTCTTCCTTTTCATGATGCATAGCTGCTCTCGTGTTTGCGAGTAGAAGAAATCTCTATATTTAGTTGGCTTTCACTTTGTTTGACAAGAGTGTGTTTTTGAAAGAAAATGTATATAAAATGGGTAAGTTTATTTTATTTTCTACCACAGACCTCTTGAAGTATTATTTCAGAGCTGACCCATGTTTACTGCTTGAGATGCCTGGACCGTGATTTTTTTTTTTATTATTTTTTTTTTTTAAATAACTATTTGGCACACCTCTCACAACTTTCTGAGGAGGTGCAGACATGTTTGCAGAAATATTAATTATGCCATCTGGTAAGGCGTACACACCACACTTGGTGGAGCACATTTCCTCATAAACTTGCACGGTTTTCCTGGGGAAGGCACTGTAGTGCTGTAACCATGGCTTTCTAGAGGTTTCTGATTTAAATAACTACATTCTCCCCTCTCTAGTTCAGTCATTACCAGCCAGAGCTTCTGAACCCTCGGTCTCGCTGTGCTTTTAACTGACTTTGACGTTTTGGCAAAGGCTTAGCGATAACGATAGTTGTTGGAAAGGGCTGCTGTTCCACTGGAGTTTGCTGAGACCCTTGCAGTTTCCTCTTCCTCCGGTGTTGCAGTGGTGTGTATTTGGTCATAAATAATTCTGTGCAGTTTTGCACAGTGAAGCCAGTTGTGGCCAGCAGCTGTCTTCAGTATTGGGGTGTAACTAAGGTGTCTTTTGGAGCTGAATATATTCCATCTTTTTCTCCTATAAAACTTATATTGCAAGCACTTAAAATTAAGATCTTTATGCTATTTATAATCAAATACAGTATTTATTTCAGGTTCAGAAATCTTTCTCATGTTTGTTAAGGATGACATTACTGGAAGCCCGTGGCTTTTCTTTAATTGCTTGAGATATGTATCATTACCCTACCTTCACAAACCTTGTTCCTGGAATAAAAATTATTTGGGGAGCTTCATCTATTACAGATTAATGTCAAGGAAAAACTTTCCAGAAAATACTTGTGAAACCTGTTGTGTTCAATTTTTGCCCTAAAAGAGTCAGAGAAGTATCTGACTTCTCAGCAAGTGTATTCTTTAGTTAATCTTGGTAGATAACTTTTCTTTTTATTTATTTTTATTTAAGAGATTATGATGGCAATAGGGAATGAAGAGCAAAACTAGTTGACCTGTTATCTTCACTTGCAGGAAGATCCCTTGTAGTCTTGCGTAGACCCCCTTCATTCATTCAAAAGTTTAGTCTTCATTCCAGATACAGTTGATTCCATCAGACAATTACATTTTTATTATTACACTATTTACTCTGCTTTGGTTCTCTTTTTTTTTTTTTAAAGTGCCCAGTAAAAAAGATCAACTTTTTCCTTAACAAATTACCTTTTATAAGACTGTCCACAAGAAGTAGAATAGTATGTGCTAATGTGCACAGACCTGAATAATTCAGTATTGGACCCTTTGCAAGATTAGGGAAGATCTTCTCAGTGTATGGAAGTATCTGAAGGGAATGTGCAAAGAAGAGGGAGCCAGGCTGTTTTCTGTGGCGTCCGTTGACAGGACAAGAGGTGGTGAGCACAAATCAAAACACATGAAATTCAATCTGAACACAAGAAAACAGTTTTTATTGTGAGGGTGGTCAAACACTGGAACATGTTGTCCAGAGAGGTTGTGGAGGTTCCATCCTTGGAGATATTCAGAAGTTGTCTGGACATGGTCTTGGGGAACCAGCTCTTGCTGACCTTGCTTGAGCAGGGGGGTTGGACCAAGTGACCTCCAGAGATCCCTTCCAAGCTCAGCCATTCTGTGAAACCTCTCTCCAAGGAACATCTGTTCCATAGTATTTTCAGAATTGGTACAGCAAGAGCAGCTGTTTCATGGAGTAACTCTGCCAAAAATGTGCAAAGTAATTTATGCTTCTCCTTTGCGTTTCAAATGGAAAGAGCATTCACATATGTGACTTCTTTAAAATAAAGAGGTTTGCCCAGTTTTTGCAGTAGCTTAAATGTTGTTACTCACCAAGGTTACTCGATTGTATTCCTAATATACTGAAAACTCAGTGTGAATCAGTGAGGTACAATTTCAAAATCATGTAGCCAACAGTGTTGGTGCATTGAGGGGTGGGGAGAGGTCCACTGCAGGACCTCTTCCAGATTTGTCAAGTACTGATAGAATTTTATAGCTTATCACTTTATTCATCCCATACTCTTGAGGATTGTGATTTGAATTTTACACCGTCTTTAAAACTTCCATTTTTCTTGCCTATCTACTTTCCTATTCTTGGTTTTTTTGGGGGGGGTTGAGGTTTGGTTTTTTGGGTTTGTTTTTTTGTTTGGTTGGGTGTGTGTGTGTTTGTTTTTTGTTTTGTGTTGGTTTGTTGGTTTTTTTTCCTTAATCTGCCTTCAGTACAAATTGAAAGCACAATCTGGCTTTATAATCCAGACAGAACAAAGTAAATACACTGAGTGGCTAATGTAAGTCACTTTTCCTTTCGTGCAGTTACTTTGTTTGTCAAAGGCTGCTATGTAACTGAAAGGTCAGGCAATCCCTTCTTTCAGCTGCCATGATCCCTTTTCCAAGCATTCGTGAGACTTTAAGCACTGTTGCTTAGATGACTGTGCTTGAGCTTAGGAGTTGCTCCCTCCCATCTTCTTGAGCTACAGCTGTGTTTTTAGTGAAATGTACGGATAGACATTGTCTGTGGATCCTTCCATGAAGTTGCCCTTGCCTATCTAATCTGAATTCTCTCTGATGCTGTAGGCAGTCATTAAAATGAAGATACTTGCACTGTGTAGGCTCCTGTTCTGAGCAGCTTTGGGAACTGAGCCAGTTTCCTGAATTTTAGTTATAGAAAAAAATCTAGTCCTTGCCTCTTCTTAGAAGGCTATTAAAGGAATTTTTTGAGGGGGAGAAGGGTAAAGAAGGTAAACGTGCTTTTAAACAAGTTCTGTTTGTACTAGGGAGACCTGAAAACACAGCCTTTAGGCATGGTGGGATAGTAATGGAAGTTATCCATAGCTTTTCAGGAAGTTAATTTAACTAATTCAAGAAACTTCCATGGTTTTGAAAATGTCTTTTATCCTGAATTGGGGTGAAAATAGCATTTGCATCACCTTTCAGAACTGGAAAGCTTTGAGAGTGGCACCATGCTGGCAGCTGGGTGGCCAGTGCTCTGGGGGGAGCCAGCTGGAAGACCAGCAGGGAAAGGGCACGTTTTTCTGTCAACCCTTTTTTGCTTTGAAAGTTGAGCAAAATGTATGGAATCCTGTAAACACCCTCTTTTCTACCACCTCAGCAAAACTGGCATTTTCAGACACGCACAGAAAAATCTTCTGTTGGTTGTGAAGGTAACCCTTGGCTTTTAGAGTAGGTGGGATTTAATTCCGGGTTAGCAATGGGAAGGTAGGAGTTACGTGATCATTTGTTTTGTACGACTTGTCAGTTAAATCTGTTATCCAAGAAGCAACTGTCTGAACGAGTTGCAGGGTTTATTTCCTCTTCTGCTGCTGCTTGTTTAAAAGGTTGCTTTGTGGGTATGTATTTTAGTTTGTGTCATACAGCTCATATTTTAAACAGTCAAGAGATACTAAGTTTCTTTCATAATACCTGGTGATAGTTTCTCTGTTGCACAAATTTATTATATAGCAATTAACTTGCTCTTTTACTCTTTTATCTGACTCTTTAGAGTGCATTTGTGTAATTTCCACTTGTCTAACAGAATGAAAATGTTCACAGATACCAGAATATGTAACCAAATTTTTCTTTATCAAGCTGTAAGGTAGAGTGCTAATGTCATGTTGCAGATCATTTGTTTCCTGATGGTGACAGCGCAGTCTCATGAGATGAGGTGATAACATTACGCTAATCTGTATGGTGAGGGATCTGTCACCGGGCAAGAGTAGCGTGGCTGCAGGGTTCCTATAGGAAGGAAGATGAACCTGAGCTCAGCATAGAGGCGCGACTCTGCTGCCTTCTGCCCTCTTCGCTTCTCTCTGCAGAACAGAACAATGCCCAGCAACTGGGTGCAAGCAGAAAACAACGGGATTCCTTGAACGTGCTTTGCAGTTTTTATATATAGGTAGAAGGCAGTGGCTCTCTTGTGCTTAATGCTGACTGAATAGAAAACACTAATGCTGTGTTGTCCAGTTTATTCCCTGAAGGGATTTCCAGAATCCTTTCAAAATCTATCCACCCCTACTATAAGGTGTGCAGTTGTGTGTTACTTCTAATACAACTACTAATTTGCTTGTGTGAATAACATTGTGCAGATTCTGGGAATGAGAAATATAAATTTGTAAAAGTAAACCAGGGGTGTGGTATGCATTTTAGATGCTTCCAGGTTAGGTTTAAACATAAGTTTATCTTCCACGTGGAAATACTGGGGTGGGGAACCACCACCAAAACCCACACAGTTTGGGGCAGGGGAATGGACCTGTCTGGCTTCCCTCAGCAGTAACTGGCTAATCTTTTAAGCTCATCAGAGGACTGCTGTTCATGACATGTAAGATGCCGTCTGTGCTACTGGTCTGATCCTTCATCAGCCATATGCAGTGAGCAGCAATCCCTGAGGGTGTTCAGCAGTACTGTTTTATAACAGTCCAATCAGAGCAAATTCTCTTCCCCATCGAAGTATCACTGAGTTTGAGAAAGATGCTTTAATTTTCTGAAAAATCATAGATGATCACTGAATTTTTGACACTGGGCTGGGAGTGTGAACTCAGTTGCCAGCAAGAGACTACTGAAGTTGGAGCAAGGGCCACAAAGATGATTAAGGGACTGGAGCATCTGTCACGTGAGGAGAGGCTGCAAGAGTTGGGACTGTTCAGCCTAGAGCAGAGAAGGCTCAGGGGGATCTCATCAGTGTGTATAAATACCTGGTGGGAGGGAATGAAGAAGCAGCAGCCAGGCCCTTCTCAGTGGTGCCCACTGACTGGACAAGAGGTAGTGGCACAATGTGAAAGACATGAAACTTCATTTGAATGCAAGAAAACACTTTTTTTACTGCAAGGGTGGTCAAAGGCTGAAGCAGGTTGCTGAGACAGGTTGTCAAGTCTCTTTCTGTGGAGATGCTAAAAACCCAGCTGGACATGGTCTTGGGCAACCTGCTTCAGCTGATCCTGCTTGGGCAGGGGGTTGGATCAGAAGCTCCCAGGAGATCGCAGGAGCTTCTGCAAAAGTTTTGCTGTTTTATTCTCAGGACTATATTAACTTACTAGTTACACAGATCGGTTCAGTTGTCTCAGTGTGTAGTAGGTTATACTGTGCTCTTCGTTACCATGTGAATCTGAAGTACATCTAAACAATTTGCCTTTTTTTCCTCTGTCCTTTATAGGTTCTGGGAACGCCTACAAGGGAGCAAATTAGAGAAATGAATCCAAACTATACTGAATTCAAATTCCCTCAGATTAAGGCACATCCATGGACTAAGGTGAGTCTATATGAACTGAATATAATAAAGACATGTGGGCTGAAAGTAAAAATTCAAATTCAGTTTTAGTGTCTTGGTGGCCTTCAGTCTAAACTGGGTGCCTTTAAGCTGTGGGGACCCAGTAATTCCTGATGTAGATAAGGAAAAGAAGGCATTGAAGCAGCGTACTGTAATATGTATTGATCAGGGTTTTTTTGAGATTGCCTACAGGTGGGGGTTTTTTAACAATGGTGTGTGTGTTTATAGTGGATTGCAATATATCTAAATCCTGTCATGCTACAAATTGATGTGCACAAAAGTCATCTACAACTGAGAAAGTATTCCAGAAATACGTGTGACACTTCTGTAATGCTGTTACACAATGTGTCGAGGGCTGACAGTCACTTTATCAACTGGTTCTCTCAGATAGTGTTATATTTGTACTCCTATAGGTGTGCTGTTTGAGGGGAGGTGTTTTTTTCTTGGAGTTACTTAAGACTACTTGTTATCTAGCTTTCACAAGGAGACACTATTGAAGTATGTGCAGACAATATTGTAACTTCCGTAATCAAAGAGGAAACTGCTAGCGATGAAACAATACATTGCTACACAGTTAAGCTTTCTTCCACATTTGAGGAATGATGGATATTTGGCATGGGGCAGGGTAACAATCATTTAGTCAGACTTTTGGGTGTGAAATAAGTTAAATATTGAGTCTTAAGCAATTGAAGCTTGTGTAGTTAATGTTTTCTTTTTGCTGCTTGAAAAATGTCTGGTATAGTCGCAGTGTATATTCTCATCGTATTTAATAGCTCAGGTTTCCTTTTGCTAAGAAAGTAGTGTGTCTGTATAGAAGGGTCGCATTCCTAGCTAAGTGTGTGTCCAGGTCAGACTCTTTTTGGACTGAATGCTTTGTGGTGGTAGAAGCTCTGAAGCACTAGCTAGAGCTCACCACAGGTAATAGCAGACCATGGTACATGCCAGACCAGGTACTGCAAGTCACTGTTTTTGTGATAGATTCTCCAACGGGTTGTCATCACCTTACTTCTCCCTTTCCTCAGTAATCCCTGATTTGCATTTCTACATCCAAGTTTATTTCTGTGGGTGGTTAAGTGATTTATAGTAGTATGAGAGGTCAATAAATCCAGCGAGGCTTTTTAATAACTTATGTTAGCAGGGGGAAAAAAAATAGGGCAAATGAAATCCGTAGGAGTTGGTCTCTTCTACCATTTGAAGCTGAAGTTGCAAGTCCAAAAGCCTTGTAGCATTGAATACTTGGGTTGTATCTGAATTCCTGCAGTGAAGGTGTTTGGATTAGGGGGGCTTAAATTAATACACGTTAGAGTGCAGAGATGGACAGAGTAGGACACACAGTTAAGCATCTAAGCTAGTTGTGCAACTGATCTTCTGCCTGAATATTCTTAAGAATCATCTGTATGCACTTGATGGTCTGTTAAGACCACAACAGAGATCTTTTGGCAAATGGAAGCTTCAAGAAAAAACTGAGACTTCCTTCTATTTATATGAATGGGTTTTGGTCGTTCTAAAGGATCGCAAGTAAAATCAAGAATTGAGAGGAGCTTGCCAGAAGATCAAATCTGCATTCTCCATTAGGATACAATTAGTTTTGGAGAGCTGTGTTTGCAGTGTAGCTTCTCATTCTCAAGTCATTCTGCACACAACTCTTCCTGACATCGGCTGGGTGTAGAATAGCTTTTAAACCAGTTTATTACAATTGGGTTACCTGATACTTCATTTATGAGATCTGTACTTTTCTTATTATACAAATGCTAAATTAACAAAATGGATTATCCAGCATGGTGTTGGTAATGACGCTCATCCTCTCAATTTCTAAAGATCCTTTCCTTTCAACATCTTGAGCATGTTGAGCTGTGAAAGATTTGAGCCAGTAGTATTAGGTAGAATTGGTCTTCCTTATACAGCTGTATCGATATAACATCTGATGGCACAGCACTAGGCATGTCCATCCTCTTGGAGCTTCTGTATTTTAGGATTGAAAAGCATGGGAGAAAAAGCACTTCTGAACTCTGTCTAATGAGGAGAAAAGGAATGACTGAAGAAGTGAAAGTGCAGCCTCTTCTTTTTTTTCCTAATAACTATGTATGTAACTAGAGTGTTACAGGTAGTTGCCATCAGGACTTGAACTTTTAAGTTTCAGCCTCAAAAGCATAAACCTTTGCCATCTAAGCTAAAGAATTACTGAAGATTACAGTAGTTAGAAGGCTGTTGTTTTTGTGGACTAGTTATGACCAGAGGACTGAGCAGACAAAAGTTAAGGGTTTTTTTGTGTGGAAGAACTTTCAGGCAGCTAGTTTTCAGCATGTTTGAGAGAGGATTACTGAGAATATAGTCACTCCTTGCTATAAGCTCTTTGACACAAGGGCATTCTCCTTGTTGCTTTGTGGTGTGTTTAATACAATGTGAGTGTTCTTCAAAGTTGAAGGTTTTGTAGGGGCTACTTGGAGTTTATTTCATGCAGCGGAGACGCCCATTGAAGGTGCATGTTTAGCTACTGTCCAGATGTTTAACCTCTACTATGGAGTTTGGAACTGGTTGTATCCAGGCCAATAATCTATACAAAAGTAAGGTCCATGGCTCTTGTTTTCAGGGAACTTTCTTAGTCTGCAAAAGTTGTGTGTAGATGGCAATTAAGAATTTTCTTTGGAAGCTGTAGTACTGATAGGTTGCATCTGAAATTCTGTGGTGTGGCATTCTGTCGGATGTACCTGGTTCTGGTCTGCTCTCTAGGTACTTATGGCAGGCATAGGTAACATTATTTTCTTGTGGTATCGCTGTGATGGTCTCTAGGTACTTATGGCAGGCATAGATAACATTATTTTCTTGTGCTATCGCTGTGATGGTGTAATCTGTTACACTTGCTGTTACCTCCTAGGTGAAGAAGAATGGTGGCTGGTCCTGTAGCAGAATGAAATAGGTTCTGGGTTTCTTAAAAAAAACAGAGAAATTGTTTTAGACTGAATAAGGATGAGTCCATGATGGAACATTGCTTCTCAAATTCATTCAGGTTCAGGCTTAAATTGGAATTTCAAGCACAAGTTTTATGGAAATTTGAAGTCTACTTTTATAGATGTATCTTAGACTTTTCCATAGAAATGGATTGGTATCATCCAAATGCAGTATTGATATTCAATGTGTTGTAGTATGAAGAAAGAGATCTCAAATTAACAAGGGTCTGTATTCATAGATAAAAGTCAAGACAACACTCTAAAAAAGATTTTTCTGTGCTGCAGCAATAATGCGAGTTTACAATGCAAAGTGTTTTCAGACTGTTTTTTCAATCTGTTGACAATTTGAGATTGAAGTACTTTTGTAACTTAAGAGCTGGACTGTCTCGTTATAAAATGTACAGAGGCCTCTCTCTCTTCTCTCCAATATAGTTTTGTGTTGCCCAAGCACGTGCATATTTTTATACCAGTTACGTGCATGATGCATGTTGATGAGGGGAGTTCAGTGTGTACCCGACTAGCAAAAGAAAAGAGAATCTGAACTTCCCAGGAATCTTTGAAACAGTTCTTCCAAAACCTGACTTCCCTCTTCTTCCCTTCTGCCACCCCAGCCCCAAAAGGAGGAATCTGGGATGTTTTGGTTCTTTTAGGGGGATCTTCTACAGAATACCTGAGTGTTCAATTTAGTAACCGTAGCTGTTCTTTTCATCCAGACCTCCCTTTGTTTTCACTTAGTATAGAACATTTTGTATTCATGGAGATGCATCCTACTGCTTGTCTGCCTTGGTCTGCGAGTAAGTAGCATTACGTTATATGAGAAGCAAGGTTGGGAATACCTTTTCACTGACAGATACAGTTGGAAAAAAATGGGTAGGCTTTTAGACACACAGTCTTGTCTTCAGGTTTATCTTGGGTCAGAAAACCTGTCCATTTTTTCCATCTGTATCAGCTCGTCGAATAAATGTTGCTACCCTTTCTGGAAGCTTTGCTGCTGTTGTTCTTACTAGATCAGAACTTTCCTTCTGTGTCTTTCAGCCACCTCAACTCCTCGAGCCTTCTTTCTTCTTGGAAGTGCAGTGTGATCTCTGCTAATAATCTTTATTTCTCTTCTTCTGACTAAGCTTCATCTATACTTTATAACTGTGTAACTGGAAAGCCAAAAAGAAAATCTGAGACCAAGTGCAAGATTGTACATCGCGGGGCTGTTGCAGTTCAGCTTTGGCGATCAACTTTCTCTGAAGCTTTCGGCCCTTTTAGAGGTGGGCAGGGACAGTGGGGTGGCTGACGAAAGGTCTAAACGCATGCTTCGTAAGCTTGTGTTAGATAGGCGTTGTTTACCATGGCTCCATTACAGCTGGCCTTTAGCCTAGTGTTACTCAGATGCTACCTTCAGATCTCCAGTCCTTTGGGTTATGAAAAAGAAAGACAGTGCTGTGATTATTTCCAGAAATATGAAAAATGTCCATCTGTGATGGCCCGCCTTTTCCCTTGCATCCAGCTAGTAAAGGAGTAAAATTGCAGTAAATGTAATATAATTATGTAGCTTAGGCCTCTTTGCATGGAGAATGCATACTCTTCTGGATTTTTTTTCCCCACCCAAAGATACTTTCACGTTTGCCAGTAATGATACTATAATGACTGACGTACTGAGCTGCAATCGTGCCCATGGTTCATGATGGCAGACCACAACAGGTTATATCAGCAAAGGGGTTTTCTTTAGTCAAATCATAACCTCTGCCTTGTCTCCATTGTATACACGTGGAAGCAGTTTCCACTGCAGGCAGCTCGTTAAAATGGACAGTGCATCTCTTCAGTGTGCTATAGTTCAGTGGCCTTTGTTTCTCCTTTCTGAAGATACTTGCAAGATTTTTCACATGTGCAAGCACTCTTTAAATACACAGTTGGTGAGATAAGTTTGAGTGTACTCAAAAGAATGGCTTCATTCACCATCCCCAAGTCCTACAGCTAGATGGTGTCTGAATCATAATTTCCTAGTCAGTGTTGAGATGGAAAAAGACAGGAGTCATTTGAGAGAGAGAAAAGCTGTCATGTCTAGGTTGGTGTTGAGAATCTCTGCCCTTCTGCAGTGCACTCCTGTGGATGAGGTCTTCTCTCTGCAGCACTTTACGATCCCAGTAAAGTTGCAGCAGAATAGGGCAGGGTCTCTCCCAACTTCGTAAGCACTTCCTTTTTTTTTTTTATTTATGATGTTCAGAGTGCTCTTCTGTCTGTGTCTTCAAGCCAAATTATTATAGCAGCGGAAAACAGTGTCCAAGATGAAACTTCAGGCTCTAGCTCATCCCTTCTGGCACTTCTCCAAAGAAATTGGCCATTCCTGGCTGTAGCTGAAGTTGTGCAGAACCACAGTTGGTTGCGTTGTAGAGTAGCTTCGGATATTGACTTTAGGATCCGCATTTCTGCCTGTATTGTGAAATAATTTCTGCTAATATTGCAAAATAATTGGCAAATATTTTAGTCTGAGTATCCTCTGTGTGTGCATGTATTCTTTTGATATGTTTTACCATACCAATCACTTCATTTTGAATGTTGAATTTTTCTGTGCTTGTAGCAGGCAGTCCTGTCATCTTCCCCACACTCTGGGTCTAGGACATAAAGTCTGGTCTCTCTCATGAGCATATTTTTTCACCCTCCAGAATCAGCTTCATGTCTTCATCCTGTCCTACTCCTGCTCTCCTGGTTCTTGTCTGGTTTTTAAGCAGATTGTTTTGCTTGTAATGCTTCCAAAGTGACTGCTCATACTGTGGATTCAAGGAAGAATACCAAACAGTAAAATGGATAAATAGACAGCTCGTTTTGTCACTTCTAATTATAACTGATGACAAAAGAAAGTGAATTTTATTTTTTTTTTTTGTCAGAAATGTTGTAAGTGGATGTGCATTTGAATTAAAGCTGAAAATGCAAACTCTTCTTTCTGAGATTGGGGTCTGATCTTTTGTAGAGCTACAAAGGTACAGTGGAGATGAGATGTTTCTTTGGTGTAGTTTCATAATTGGCTTGAGTGCATCATGGAGTGGGGTCAGTTCTCCACCTCCCACCTGCATATTCCTGATGCCCCCCCTTCTGCATTATTGTTTGTGTAGTAGCAAAAATCTCTTGAATAACAAGAACGTTCAGGATTTGGGTCACCTTTCTTACGTGTCTGACCATTCAGCCCTGACTGCAAGTGCCGGGACGAGGGAACAGGGCAGCTCTGCATGGCCAGGAGAAGGGCAGAACTGACTTTTCCGGCGTGTACTGGAGGTGATTTGTGCCTGTTGTGAAACCGTGCCCTGACCTCTTTCTGAAGAGTACAGTTCTGGTTTTCGCTTGGTGTGTAATGACTTTCCAAGCAAAGAGTGAAAACAGCTCTGCTGGAGACTGACCAAAAAGAAAAAAACCAAGTTTTTATGGCAAGTTCATGTTTCCCAGCTCCTTTTGTAGGAGCAATGATTTTTGACAGTGTAAATCTCTTATCTGCATCTAAAGCATGAGAAAAGAAGCCAGGTCTGTCGGGTGGTAAATTACCCTGCCTCTGCCCAATTTGTATGCAGTAAAGAAAGTACTGCTTAACAATAAATGAGCAAGCACTAATGTAACATTAAGACATGATTTGCATCAGTGCAACTACGAAAATCAAATGCTAAGTTTAACATGTCTTCTGCAATGTGCCATCTGTTTACCCGTCCCATTGCAACACATCTGTCTAGGCTGTTCATAGCGGCTGTCCCGTTGAGGCTGAGAGCGCTTCCAGAGGTAGCTTTTTGGGGGTTCTCTCTGAGAAGAAGGGGAGCTGTTTTGTTCTGCTTAGCTTTGTTGCTTTCCTTTAGAGCTTGATAGAAGCGGAGCACATGCACTGGGTAATAAACGCTAGCTCGTTCTGTCCCAGCCGGGTCCTCAATGGAAGGAGCCCAGTAACAAGTGTGTGGTCTCAACAAGAAGTAGCTTTGGAGACAGGTTCCTGGTCCCGTTCCCAGTTCTGCGTTGGCTCATTTGTAAGCCACTTAACCCTTCTGATTTTATTCCATTTCCCCCTGTCTGTGGAAGTGCCACCTAACAGGGATTTTTGACTAATAAGGCATTTGCTATTTCTGAGCTGCTTTTTAGAAAAAAGGTAGGGGGATTTAAACAGAGAAAGGAGTTGGGGGGCTTCTATATATATTTTAAAATAACTTCCAACACTAGTGCCTCTGTGATGGACTTCTTAGCCTTCATTTGTATCGCATGAGTTCTATGCACTTCAAAAGAGCCAAATGATGTATTTCAGAAATCCCGTTCTGAAATTCTTAGGCCCATGGAACAAGACTGGTCCCAAGGGCAGAGCTTCAGCCGCAGCTTTGGGTTTCCTTGTGTCAGGTGGAGCTCAGTGCAAGCATTGCTCTCTCGCGTGTGTTGTCTCTTCCCTCTCCTTTTGTGTTTATGAATGTCTCGTGTTTATCGTAAGGCTCATTACGTTAAACTTGCTTGACCGAAATATCGCTTCATGTTGTAAAGTCGTGGTAATCGTATTGTGCGATGGCATTTTTAAAAAGTTGATTTGAGGGTCATGTCCTGCATCTGACGACTTTGATTGTTTGTAAACGGTGCAAGCTTTTGGTTGAAGGGAGGAGCTTTCTCTCTTACCTAATGTTCATGTGCTGTCAAAAATGCGCTTACAACCCAAAAGGAGATGTGCACAGGCTGTCGGCCTGAATCGGTGGTGTGGGTGGTTCTTGGCAAAGCTTATGAGTCTCTGAAGCTGGTGAGGGAATTTTTTTTAACCGTGGTGTCACAAACTTGATGCGTTAGCAACAGATGTCATTTCCATAAGCCTCTGCTCTCTTGGGGAGCACAGCATGCGAGCGGTATTCACAATCTGCATGCAAAACGCACAGTGGTTGATGGCATGAAGTCATGTCTTTTAATACACACTGGCTAGAAGAACACCTTGGTGTAACATTGTGAAGCTTTGGCTTTGGGGCTTAATTAGACCAAGACGACGGAGCTCTGTGTTGTGCATGGAAAGTCTGTTCAAAGAATGTCAATGAACTGAAAGTCAGAGCAACCATTCTGTTAAAACAATGCTTCGCTCTTACCCCATGTGGTTTTATTTGAGAGCTGAATGCTGATGCAAGTGAAGTGAAATAGGAGAATCCTGTGCTTTCCATCCTTTTTCTTTCGTTTTTCTGTGTGTGCAAAAAAAAAAAAAAATCGGAAGGGGCATGAACTCCACTACACTGGTAGAAACTATTTCAAATTAGTAAGATAAAATGTGACTGCTCTGCTCGTGCACAAAGACTTCATCTAAATTGAAGTTGGTTGGGGATGAGAGCCACATACTGCACCAGGGGCATTTAAGCCTGTCAATCATTTTTTTAAATGTTGAAGATGCTGGTAGTTCCAGAAAAATGAAGGGGGAGTAACATTAAAAAATTCACATTGATAGCAGCGTAGCTTAGAAAGGAGAGAGGAGTGCGTCTGGCCTTGCTTGTCTAGCTGTTACAGTCTGTCAGCATTTGAGCATCACCAGCATGCCTGAACAAAGAAAGAACTTGCACTGGTCCCTCAGCTTTTTGGTGAGGTATAGATTTTTGGGGATCTGAAGGGGTGGGTGGGGGAAATCCAAAGGCACCAAAAGCTGTGGTTTTGGATGAGCCAACATTTCCATTTGACATACCATTCAGAGATTTTTGTAACTCATCAAAAAAAAAAAAATCAAACAACAAAAAAACCCCACCAAAAACACCCAACCAACCAAAAGAACAGCGACGTGGGTCTCAGCCTGAAATTCATTTGCTTTGCAGAAACAAGAGGTTTTGAGTTATGCAAGTGCAAATTTTCCTTGAAGAATATTGTATGTAAAGCCTTTTTTTTGCATTTGTTTATCTCCAAAACAGGTTCATTTTTTAAAATGAAAACTTGAGCCTTCGGTCCCTCCTGTGGACAAATAGCCTTACACAAGGTCTTGTTTCATTTTAGAAAAATGAATTGCTGCGCCGGTGGGGTAGTATTTGATTGCTTTAAAAGTTCCTGTCAGTGTTTTATTTTTGGTTTTCGTTTGTGGACTTGCTGTGCCTTTTGCCCGGCCATATTTAGTCTGCATACTAAATGTTAGTCCGCCCAAACACTTTACTTTGTGCACTTAGCTTTTTTCCTTTTTTTTTCCTTTCTCCTTTTTTTCTTTCTTTTTTTTTAATTTTTTTTTTTCTTTTGCTTTCACCCAGATGTATTTTAGACCGAGACAGACTTTGCTCCGATGGGCCGGATTTTAGTCCGTGCACTAAATTTTAGTCCGCAGACTAAAAATAATCCGCGGATTATTTACTAAATCGATTCTCTCACTGAGAACTACCAGAGACCTTAATCTCCCGCTGAGTCATACGCGCGAGGGGCTTCACAGCTCATGGGTCCCGCCGTCTGTCCACCCTCCCACCCCTTCCCACCACGGAGCGCCGGCCCAGCATTGCCTCGGCATCGGCGCCCCATGGCATGGAAGCGTCGCGGGGTTGTCCCCATGGCCGGGGCGGCAGCCGTTCGTGTAGTTCTCGGTGGGCGAATTGGGCAGCTTTCCCGGTGGAACTGTGTTGAATGGGAAGAGCTAAAAGACCGCAGAGGGTTTTGCTTTTATTTCTTAGGGCGTTATTCAAAAGGGAGGCGGGAGGGGACAAATTGAGGGGAAAAAAAATTCTTAAGTAACGGGTGCGACGGGTATGAGGGGGAATAAACCCGCAATAGAGAGAAATTCAGTCCATACCCGCATTCCTGAGGTGGTACGTCCAGTTCCTGAAGAATCCTAAAGAGATAACGCCAGCAAACAAAATCCAGTGGCAGGGGAAGTCAATCCAAAATGGAGAATAATCCGCGGCGGCCTGAGGCACTTGTAGCTCACACAAATTAAAAGCATCCAAATTCAAAGTACAGATCTCGGATTTTTACTTTCTCTTCAGCACAAATTGCAAATTGCTAGGGGTTTGGTTTTTTTGGAAAAAAACAAAACAAAACAACCCAAAAGTTTACATTGTGTCTCTGGGACAGATTTGCAAGTGGGATGCACCTTTGGGGACAAACTAATCTGGCCCCATTGTCTGTGGACGTTTATATCCAGGACCAAGGACTGAAAATTCTTTATGATGGGAATTTCAATTACCCTTTTAGTTCGAGTTAGAGTTTTGATTTCAATTTTTTTATTTTTTTTAGTAAATGCACTGGCATTGGAACATAAATTTAATATAGAAATGTTTCTATACTATGCCTCACCATTGCACAATCGATTTTTTGGCATACACTGTGGTGAAGTTGGACTTGCTGCTATGGAGACTGATGTTTAAAGTTTCTAATTGTATAAACATTTTCTATGTCCCCCACACCATGGATTTCTTATAATATTGGCTATATTTTTCCTTGCTGGACTATTCTCTTTTGGATTGACTCCCCCTGTTTGGATTATTTCACTGCATTATCATCTTTAGGACTCGTCAGGAACAGGACATTTCACCTCAGGAGTACGGGTATGTACTTAAACATTTTTTCAAATTACTAGGCCTAGCCTTGAAAAGGAGGAGAGAAATGCTAGAAGTGGAATATTTGAGTTCAGACCGCATCCTTGAGGCAGCAGCCAGGCCAATGTTGTAACACAAGGTGATCGAGATGGGACGGGCGCAGACCTTTAACTCAGTTCATGTGTTAGTCGCCACTTGCTGCAGGAGGAGGCCATGGGAGGCCTTCTAATTTATTTCTTACTTTTTTCCCTCCCTGGTTTGAAGCAGTTAGGGCAGACTTTGGGAAGTGCCTGCCCTAAGTGACTTAATTTCTGATCCAAAGGCAGGCCGAGCAGTTCTCAACAGGGTTTAGGAAACAGATGTTAGGGTTTCACTGACCTGAAAATGAGGAGTTGAAGAGTGGACAAACACGAGTACTCTTTTCACAGATGGCAGATTTGCGACTGTCTGCCTACTAATTTGCTTAAGATAAGGGCTTGTTGTCTTTGCCTTAAGAAAAAAAAAAAGATTTTTTTTTTCTTTTTAAAAATCTGCCTAGTAGCTGATATGTGAGCTGTCCTGAAGGCAAACCACAGCAAAGAGTGAAGTACTTCAGTTTCAAGCTGTGCTAAATCAAGCCTGTTAAAACATCAGTGAGAAGGTGGATGAGGGAGACCTCAGTAGTTTTACCTCATGTTAAATACCAAGTGACTTCACTTCTGTGGATTTACCTCAAGATGTGTTCATTTGTGCTACTTACCATGGAGTTAAAGAAAAAACAACTTTTTTTTTTTTTCTTCTTTTTTTAATCGGAGGCAGTCTTAGACTTTGTTCTGGTCAGGCTGTGACTTGGGAGTGATACTTGCATCTGCTTTGCACTGTGGTCAGCGTTCCGAGCTCTGCAGGCAACCAGTCTTGGCACTGAACAGCTTCTGCTGCCCCTCCACATAACCGTGTATTCACGGCACAGTGGCCAGCAGAATTCTCTGCTGGCAGTGTTAAACTAAAGCCTTTCCTTTTGTCATTATAGGCCTCCTGTGAAAACTTTTTTGGTTTGTTTTGCAATAGCCCAGTAGTAGAAATAAATTCTATTCTTTCAGTACCTGGCTCTTTGACTCCCCAAGTCGGGGTTCCCTGCCACACAAGTTAGTTAGCACAGCGCACACTGCAGCAAACCCAGGTGCTCATGAGCCATCCTGGGCAGCAAGGGGATAAAATTTCAGTCCCCAGAGAACTTAGCATTTGTGTTTGATTCTAATTCACGAGAGCACATGTCTTTGGTTTAAAACCTCCTTAAGGAGTGCCTGTGCAAGTCCCTCATCTCTGATTAACTAGCATGTCATGCACTGATTTTTTTTGTTTGTTTTGTTTGGGTTTTTTTTTCCCTCCTCCTCCTTGGTGCTGTGCGGCTTGTGTTCACCTGCACTGGTGCAAAAGCATTTTGGATTAGCTCAATTTTTACCAAAAATGCTGGCATCAGAACTTAACACTCGCACCCACCCCACTCCCTTTTCCCCAGCCTGCGTATCGCCTGCGACATAGTGAGACAAGTGCTTGAGGAGGCTATCAAGGTCATGTACATGATTAACTCATATTTTGCTTTTGACGTAATGAGGAAGGAGGATGGGAGTGGGTAGAACCGTTCTTAGAGGTTTAAAACAAAGCTGCAGTGAAGAACTCCTTTTTGTAATCACTCCAGGTAAAAATCTGTTAGAGGAAAATAGTTGGTTCTCTTGACGTAACTTTCAGCTGCCCTTACAAATACCAAATGTGCAGGAATTATCCCAATAAATTTATGGGAATGACTTGCCAGAATAAGGTCACGGAAGGAGTAACTTGCAAATTAGAGCTAGACATTTCCTGCACCCCACCCGTGCTTTCCTTGTTGTTCTCCAAAGTTGAACAGCAGCCTCCATAGCAACAATCTGACCGGCCTGCCTGCAAAAGTCCACGTTAGTAATATACTTCATTCACTAGCCAAAAAAAAAACCCAACCCTAAACCGTAGCGGGGCCTTATTCAGTTTTTACATTCAGTGAATCCTGCTCATTTGAACCCTCCTCCCCACCTTCACTCCACCCCATATGCATGGCTGGTAGCACCTGTGTGTGTTTGTCATGGTTTTCTGAATGAGTTTCCCCTTCATTCTTAAAGTTGTTTTTCTGAGTGCGCTCTCATGAAGTCTCTTGCTGGCATTGCACCTTCACTCTAGCACAAGACATTGCAATTAACCCTTTCTCAACCCCAGGAACTGGATTTTCCCATCCGTACTGGAGGACTTTGATTAGCACAAACAACAAGTTTGTTCCAGCTCGTTGGGCAACGAGAGGTTTAATTGCTCTGACTTGCTTCTGGTCAGCAAAGAACAGAAACATAGCCAGACAACGTGTTTCTCCTTGCTTGTTTTTTTTTTTTTTTAGGTCTTCCGGCCCCGCACTCCACCAGAAGCAATTGCGCTATGTAGCCGTCTGTTGGAGTACACCCCCACTGCCCGCCTGACTCCCCTGGAGGCCTGTGCGCACTCTTTCTTCGATGAACTACGGGACCCAAATGTCAAGTTACCAAATGGGCGAGAGAAACCTGCACTCTTCAATTTCACCACTCAAGGTAGCCTGTGAGCGTTGAAGGATCCCTTCTTTAGGAAGAAGCACTGGGATAAATGTTCGCTGTAATGCAGATGTGACTCCCTCAAAAGTAAAAAAAAAACAAAAAAAAAATCTCTGAGCAGGACTAAGATTACTAAGCGGTTGTATGACCAGCTGTCCACTTCAAAAAGAGAGGAAAGGGACTTGAAGAAACAGGTTACGGGATTTTCAGATGCCGGGTGCCTTCAATTCAAATTTAGTGATTTAGTGCAGGGGTCCAAGGGTTGTTGCTATTGGATTGTAGCAAGAAAGCTTACGTTTGCAGTTCAATGTCTGCAACCTAGCTGATGGGTTTGTGTGAAATATCGCAGTCAGTGGACCATGGAGATTAGATTATTGTTTTGGAGATGATCCTGCTCCTTCATACCTGAAATACCACAGCAGAGAGTAATGTATATTAGGTTTGGCAGGGAGGTTTGTAGTGTTGCTGCCCATTTTGGTTCTAGATGCGAGATAGATACAAAGGCTTTAGCGTCCAGATTTTGTGCCATACAGTTCATCTGGCATTACATTGACTCAGTCATTTAGAAAGTGTAAAAATGACGGACAACTAACTTTTTTATTTGAAGCCAGACTGGTATCAAATTTTAAAACCATTCATGTATTTTTTTTTCCACAGAAGTCAGAAATGTAAAACTGATATCCCCCTAGAACAGTTTTGCCTGCCAAGACACAGAATATGAGAAGTATGGCATGCAAATATGCTAGTAATTAATTTTGCAGCACTTTTAAAGTGATTAGCTGCCAATTCTCACCCCTTTGAGCAAGAATAGATCTGTGTGCATTTTCTGTTGAAAGCCTAAAACACCTTTTGGTTCACTTAGCATTAATGTAATTTTTCAAACTCTTTAGTGTATGCAATGCCCATCTGCCAAAACGTGAAACAGAGCCCTCTCCTTCAACATGTGGAGCCCTTAGTGAAGGAAATAAAGCAATTTCTCATTTATAATAAAAAATATCCCAATAAGATCTTTAGTTCAAAGGGTTACCCTGCAAAAGTAGTTAAACTCTACCAAAACTTGTACCTATTTATTATGGAAAAAACCCAAGATACAGGGAATTTTACTGGAGGTATCCCAGGGGTGTACTCTCCCAAGAGTTCTTAGATTTATGATCAATAGGTAAAAATTGATGATTTTTAAGAGAAATTTTTTGTTTTATCAAGCTACTAATTTCCATCATAAATATTTTCTTTTGCTTTTTCACTAAAGATGCAATTTTAAAAAAAAAAAAGGGGGACCAAAAAAAAAAAAAAAAAAAAGGGGGTGGGGGAGGGCAGGGGGACAGGGGCAAAAGGCTTTGTATCTGTCCAAAATAGTATTTGAAGCTGCCCAGAAATAAACTTTTAACTTGGTTTGAGTGGCTGCCTTGCAGAAGGTAAAAAATATATTGAATAAACTAAAACATTTCCAAAGCATAAACACCTTAAAGTGTTCAAGAAATAGCTTGTGCTTCCAGGCCACTGTCCTCTGTGCTGATTTCTGCATCTGTTATGCATTTAGTGGTTATGTTACAGGTCCTTCCTTGTTACAGCACTCATGAATTGCCTTTTCTTCCCGCTCTAAGGCTGTCTTCAGTAGCTAAGATAGTTTTGATCCCAGTATCTTAATACAGCTTTTCAGAATACAGAATTTCAGTTCTTTTTGAAAGTATTTCTTATTAATTGTTTCTTGATTATAAGAATGGGCCTATCTACTATGTGAAAACAAGGATTTTAAAAAGGGTTGGAAAGCTCTGTAATGAGTCTTTTTAAAAATCCTTAGGGGAAAAATAATTGTATGTATTGGGAACGAGTCCCTGGTTTCCCCCCAGACAGTGTGGGAACTGCTGGGTAAGCTACACTAACGCTCAGGCAAATTTAAAGCTCCTCTTTTGCCATCCTAAGGAGCTGATGTGCTCTCCCCTTACACAGTGACTCATGGGAATGGCAAGAGAAATCCATTCCTTAAGGTACAAAAAAGCAGGTTTCTGTCACTGGCAGGTGCCAGTTTTACCGTCTAAAAAGGGAAGGCAGGACAGAGACTGGTCACTAACGCATTTCCAAATAAGCTCTGTTGCAGGTGACCAGCCAAACTCAAAAAAATAACCAGAGTTTTTTTAAAATACATAAATACGTTGTGTAGTGCAGTGATTTTAAGACCTTCATAATGAAAAAATGTGCAGCAGTGAGTCTCATGTAGCAGCAGTTCTGATGACGACCGCAAGATACACAAGAAGCTTTTGCTCCTCCTGTGACCACTGTGCAGTCCTTGCTCTTTAGCCAGACTGTGCAAGGTCCTGTCAAATTGGCTAGTCCAGAGCAGAAATTCCAACTGGGAAATAGATCGGGTCATTGGAAATCAGATGATGACTCATGCTAAGTCATCTGTGGTAATTTAAAAAGTAATGAAAGACATACTTTTGTTTTGAACACCATTGGTTTTCAACAGACAATGTTAAGTTTTAGAAGTGTTTTATCTGGCTATATGCAGTTGCCTGAAACCCATGAAGTAGGAGGTAGCTGCAGAAAGCTTGAACTGTTAGAAATAACAACATAAATCTGACCATTAATGTATTGGATCAATTTTCAGAAAGAACCTAAGCATCATATAAAATCTGCTGATCTTGGGCACTGATGCTGCTCAGATACAGTCTAGAAAAAAGTGGTGATAGCATATGGGAGATAAAGATCATGGTCTTTGGCTGCCAGCAGTGGTTGTGGGGCATGAAGGCACTTTATTGCGGAGGTGAGATCTGTCAGAGCGCTTTATCTGGTTGTTGTTAAGAATAGGTTATTAGGAATGGTTATTAAGAATAATGCCTTGCCTGTAAGTTTCTCTTAACATTTAAACAAATGTTATACGCTAATTGGCATTTGAAAACATTATTTTGGCCTAGGAGGTATCTCCACTAGCCACAGAGCTGCAGTTTGGTGGCTGTTAGACCTGCAAGGCAGAAAGCACAGAAAGCAATTTTTCTCTTAGAAGCTGAATTTTCAAACAGTCTGTGAAATGACGACCAGTTCCTGAACTTCTTGTAACATGTCAGTGATTGTGCTGGGTCACAAATGTTACTGTCACTCCACGTTGGCCACTAAAGACTGTAAAATTCCTTCAGCACTTAGGAATGGTTATCATGCTTCTCGATGACAAATGACTTTTTGGCTGAAGTGTCTGGGTTTTGTGTTGTGGGTTTGATTTTTTTTTTTTTTTTTTTAAATGAGTCTGGCTCATAACCTTTAAAAAAAAAGATATATACGGTTATATATATTATCCTTTCATTTCTAACCAAACTGTTTCAGTGTGACCAGAATTCCTTAGTGTGACCATTTGAGTGCCATCTAGGTTTTTTCAGACAAGAGTATTTCTACTCAGGGCACATGGAGGGGGGAAGAAAGGAAAATGATAAAACTTGTGCTGCTTCCAGCACTCTTCTAGGTTGAGGAGAAACTGCTGGAATAACTTGAATTACATGGAAGGTTTGTTATTGTGACAAAGCCAACATGAAACTAATTTTTCCAGGGGATTCTGGGAGTGTTGATATATCAAATATAAGGATACTGAAAAAAAGCACTGCGCTATTTCCCAAGCCAAGTATTTTCTTGGTTTTGAGGAACGAAGATGATCTGGTGTTCTAGTAAAACTGGACGTTTCCATTCCTGTTCCTAATTGGAGATTTAAACTGTCTGCAAATGGCATGATTTGCCGGAGGTGTTCTCCCAGCTGACATGAATGGGAGTTGGCTCTCATAAATGAATTGGGATAACAGCTCTATTCACATCATGGTACTGAAAATTTTGTCTGGATTGCCTTGATTCTTGATACCTTCTTGCAGCAGTATTGGTTGTAATTAACCCAACCTTGAATTGCAAGTTTGATTTAGATAAGCAGGCTACGTTCAACAGCTTGTCCAAATACTGTATTGGAAATCACCAAGAATGGAGGTTCTCCATACTGTATAGACTGCAGATGCCACAGGTCAAGCTTTTTTTCAGTATCGACATGTCTCATCCTTACAGACGGCATAGCTGCAAAAATATGGCAGAACAAAAATTTGCACAAGTTCTCAAGCAAAGCTGCTATTAAACTTCAGCCAAAAGAGTTCAATTTACTTTGGTTATTTCTTGTCTGAATTGACCTGTTCCTCTAAGTGAACCATCAAGACATTGAGACCACACTGAATTTAAGAAACTTCATACCAAGAAAGATAACTTGGGGTTTGAGAAGAAGGGAACAAAATCAGTTTTCCGCTCTCTGTGCAAGTTCTTCAAGGTAGCTTCAGAGAAATAGTTGCACTTGCCTTAAAAACAACAAAAAACCAGTATACTTGCCATAATGGGTGCTGCAAAAGGAGGTGTTCTGAGGGTGTTAGATGAATGTATGGGAGGAATGAGCATGGGGCCAAAGTGTCATTGCAAGGCACTTGCTGTTCTGTCAGATCAGCTGGTTCTTTGGCTACAGTGGTGCAGGCAGTCTAGAGATGCATCCTCAAGGCACCATTTAGCACTGGAAGGTGGCAAATGTCATTTGGTTTCCTTGATGTTTTAGTTCTGCTTTTGTTTGGGTCACAGCCCCGTATTGCTGCCAGTGATGAGCAGAAAACAATATGGGGATGACAGAAACTTTTAAAAGAGCGAGGTAAACGTCAGATTCCCAGTAATAACAGATTTGAGAAATAGGTTTGGAAAAAATGCTAAAGGAGCAACATCTTCTAGCACGGAGAAACTAATACCCAAAAAAGTGTAGGTTTATTACTGGTGTTCAGCTTCAACACTTGAGGATTCACGTTTCTTCAGTTTATTTTTCTATTTAAAATGGAGACTTGCAAATTCTGAATTTATATATTATGAATATATGAATTCTGAATTATTCCCATATGAATTTGAAGATTAGTATTTGTTCAAATACTGTGAGGATTGAGGCTTTGTAGAAGGACTAGCTAGTTCTGCTTAGACCAGAATGCAGTATTACAGGATAGGTGGGATGGGTTGCAGATAACATAGCAGCTTCTGTTTGGTTCTAGACTGGAGCTTGTGTTCATACATGCTGTATCACAGTCTCAAAATGTGTAGTAATAAGAGGCTTGTAAGCAGGTTTCTGCATCTTGCCCTCCCAGCAGTAAAGAAACTTGATGTAACTTAATGGACAAAACCAAAAAATCACCAAGTAGACTGCTGGTCGATCCCTTTAGGCCCTAAGTTTAAAGCTCGTGTTAAAGAAAAGCAATGGCTCTTAAAAATGAGCCCGAATAATTTAAGACTGTGTACAAAACCACCTTACTGAACCCACGGTATGATTTGGACTGGTTTCTGTACAGCCCTTGCTATCTGGAGGTCTTAGGTAAAAAGCTGTCTATTCTCATTTCTCCTCCAGATGACCTCCTGGAGCTCCAAAAGTCCACAGTCTCCTTCCGTGAGGTGACTGTTCACATCCTTTTCACTGGATGTTGCTTTCTCAAGAGACAGTCATTCATTCCTATTTCTGAAACAAACAGGACCTGTCTTGTCTCAGCTCAGTCCCACCTTCTGTGAGGCACTAGCTTCTCTTGGAAGGGTGCCAGAAGATTGTCATTTGTTGGCAATGTGTTGCCCTTAGTCCTCCCACAGTTGTGGCTGTAAGATGCCTATTTCTCATTCTGGTACACATTGAAGCTGTATTAGATTGGGAACCTAAAAGACATGACTTCCCGCCCCCCGCCCCCCCGCCCTTGGTTATGTCTTCAGAAAGAATAGTTGCATCATTTTGTTGTCCATTTAATTTACCCAACAGACCAATTCCCTTTGCCTTTTCTTGTGCTTTTAAAGGAGATGTTACCTTTTCCTGGCCTTGCTCACAGAGACTGCTGTGAGAGATTGGTCTTGGGTTCCTGGGTCCTTGACAAAGTGATGCTTGAGTGAGCCAAAGAACTGAATCCCCGAAGCTCTTGGTCTAACTGTGGCAGCTTCTTGCTTGCTGAAACAGTGCCCAAAGCAACACCACTGTTATCAGCCTTCTCCTTGAGACTGATTGCAAGTGGGTTTGTGAAGGGAGTCCTTCCAGTGCTCAGAAGGAAACTGCCTTATCAGGCTGTTGATAAGGAACAGGCTGGGCTGGTTCTTTGCTAACCTCCAAGCCCCTGCCTTTCTCTTGGAAATAATTCCTTTGCACCACTACTTGTAGTTTTGACAGTTTTGCTCCGGAGACTGCCTTGCCGGATATGGCTGTGGTTTCCTCTCGCTGGTCGGCAAAGAAGAAAACGTAACGCGACCTTTGGCTGTCAGGGCATGTGTTTCACCCAAGGTTGCTGTTACGGGGGGTAAACCCAAGGAGCTGAGCCTGCATGCAGGGCTCTTTGTGGACGATGAGCTAACTCTGTCTGTTCCACCTCCCCTCCAGAACTGTCAAGTAACCCATCTCTGGCTTCGATCCTCATCCCTGCTCATGCCCGGAACCAAGCAGCTGCTTCAACCCCTACAAATGCTACAGCGGCCTCAGGTGAGAACGTGCGCCTGCCTGCCTCCCTCCCCACCCTCGCTCCCTCTGCCCAGGCACCTTCCCTCTGCACCTCGCCCTCAGGGTGAATGGGGAGGAAGGGTTCGTTCCAGCATCACATGAAACTTGCTCTTGGCAGGTGGTCACTTGGGTGCTAGCTGTGGTCACCACCCCAAATCCTAACCCAGGGCACTTAGACTCCACGTTAGACTGTTTCATTTGTTGGTCCCTCTTGCTCAGACTTCCACTATTAAAAAGTACCATTACCTGCCCTGGTTTTTAGCAGTCCTGTTTTTAGCAGGGTTGGTTTACACCTAATTTCTGAGCTCTCAGACAGTCCAAAATTAATACTGACTTGGAGCATGAGTGTTTGATGCCTGGGAAAAGAAGAAATGGCTAGTCAGTATGTGTGGCCTCTCTGGAGTGTGGATGGAGAGGATTTTTCCCCAAAGGCAACAGCACTTAAAAGTCAGGTTAGGGAGTTCAGTCGGTGTGCTCACTGCCTCATCCAAGTAGTTGCAGTTGCTTCTTACTGAGTTTGCTTGTGTCATCTTCAGGCACATGGCAGATGCCTTTGGGTTTTGGCCAGCACTGAGTGATTTTCTTTTTTGCCTCTCTCACTCTCTCAAGTTTCTGTCAGAAACCTCTTAAAAGCTCACTGTTGGCCTGTAGCCACTCCATATTGTTTTCTGTTTCCAGTGAAAGCTTAAAAGCTGGATAATACCAGTTGGGAGACTCCCAGAGAAAATCCTAGGTGCTGCAGGATGTGGCAGAGGTGATTCATGTACGCGGCACTCTTCCTCTGAGTCAGCCCTGAGTCAGCACAGCAGCCGCCTGTCTCGGGGCTTGGGCGGCCGAAGGCAGGCTGCAAAATGGGTGTGCTTCCATACGCATCCTGCAGGCACCTCAGTCCCATTTGACAAAGACCGTGACCCCCTTTTGAGGTGCAGGGTGCTTATTCAGTGTAAGACAGCTGATCAGGAGAAGCGCTAATTACAAAGGTACTCTTGAAATGTGCAGGAAAGCATTTGCAGGTTGGTGTGCCGGACAGTTACCTGCTATCGGATGCACTTGGTCCAGCTGGTGCTGTACAGAAAGCATTTTCATACTCCAGGACAGACAGATGTGCCTGGGCTTTAAAGTTGAGGCTTCTCTCTGAAAATTTAGTAGCAGTACAATTTATATGCTCTGGATTTAGGGGAAAGCAAAATTGCTATTTTCAAATTTAGTATGTTTGTTTCATAAACTTGGCAGTATTTTGCAAATACTCGTGTTCTCTGTTTCCCTTTTATGTGCATCTGTTGCTCAACAAGTGAGGAAAAAAGCAGATAAGTAGTAAAAGTGATTGAAAAACTACAAAATACAAACATGGAAAACTATTTTAAGGCCTTCTGAAAAAATACCGTTTCACTTAAAGTCCCTTTCATGCCTTTTTAAGGAGTTCTTTTTGCCAGGATACGAGTCTTGAGGAATTAAGGGGGTTAAAAAGTCTGTTTTCACCCAGCATTTTCCAAGAGTTCATGTGGAGGGAGAATGCATTAGCCTGAGTCCTAAAAGTGAAGTATACTAAAAGAAAAGCCGAAACCAACCCCACCTGACTGGTGTCAACATTTTTTAACCTCCTGTTTGCAAGCACTGCACATGAGTCGGCATAGGACCTCTTATTTGTAGTTCAAAACCCAAAAAAATATCCTTGCAGCTTGGAAAGAAATTGTGAAATTAAGTTCAGTGTTGGGCAACACGCAGCTTTGGGTTTCTGCAGCACAGCTGCTTGGTAGTTTCTTACTCACATGGGGTTCTCACAACAGGCAGTGGGAATTTCATCAGAGTTGTGATGTGTAAGATTGGGCCCGGTATGAGGTGACGTTAATCTGTTGTGCTTCGCTTGCTGACGCTACACTTGGCAAGAGATTTCCACAGAAGGGGCCACTTTTTTTCCCCCGGCACATGCCAGACAAGTAAATTTCTGTTCTTCAGTACCTGCTAAAACAGCCCGAGAGCAATTCTCCCACCTAACCCAGGGCATCCCGACAGGCAGGAGGCTTTTCTGCAAAACACTTGCTCATGTGACCAAGCAGTACAAGTCGAGAAACTACTTTTTTGAGTGGTGGTGATGCTACAAAACGTAGCTCTCAAGGCAATTCAAAGGGCAAAGCAAGTTACACATAACTGTAACCCACACTATTAGCATGTAACTCTTGTCTCCCTCTAGCAAGCGGAGCTGATGCTGAGGTTCAGGTGTCTGCTGTTCATGTCCAGCGTAGCTGCCTCCTCTGTCAGCTTGAGGCAAAGGTGCCCATACGTGGCAGTGCGGCGTACTGCTTCATCACCGTGCATAATCTGGCTGGGCTGTTGTTCATAGAATCATAGAATGTTTTGGGTTGGAAAGGACCCCTAGAGGTCATCTAGTCCAACCCCCCTGCAGGAGCAGGGACACCGCTAACTAGATCAGGTTGCTCAGAGCCCCGTCCAACCTGGCCTACTCCATTTTCATAGCTGTCACATTGGGATGCAGCCACGTCAGAATCTCAGCTTTTTGATAAGGTGTAAAGCCGCTGCTTTCTATCATGCACCGAGGCAGGGTCATAGTTAAAAAATAACTAGAAAAATGAGATCTGCTTGTCCAAAGTCTAGCGAAGTAGTGTTTGCCAGGAGACTTAGCAGTGGTGTGGCGTGAAGAGATGGAAAGATTGGCTTTTCGACATAACCCCATTAATAGGTTTCATCAGGCCAGGAATACTTGCCCTTGTGCTAACCAATATGACACACATCCGCATTTTTACAATTTATCCAAAATGAGTAACTTCTGTTAACTGATAGATTCACAATGGTGACTTCAACAGCCCCATGCAACAGTAATCCTGGGACCATGATCTTAAACACAGGGGAATTATTGTAGGTAACTTTTGAGAGTTAAAAAAATGTTTTCATTGTAAATTTCCTCTTGTCTTGAGGCATGAAGCTGGACTCACGGTACTGATGGAACCTGGCTTTGCAGTGGGCGTATGAAGCCTTGCTGCACCGGCATTAGTAAATTCACCCAAACGTTTGAGAAATTCTCTGTGACGATAGTGGCATGTCTAAAGCAAAGTGGAGGAAAAGGAGGATGGGAGTTATTGGCCCCTGCTTGAAGTGGTGTGCTAGCATTCACTGAATTATGCTGGCCATTGATTAAAAATGCCAGTGCAGCTCTATTTGTGTGGATGCTGACTTGACCTAGCTGGAGGAGGAGGAGGAAGAGGGTGCTTTCACAGCCGTGCAGCCCACAGCATCTGAGAGGGGAGCATGCAGACCAAGCCGAGAGCATATCTGCTTGTGTGGCTACTTGTTTTTTCTCCCTGGATCAGCCAGCAGCAGTAGTTACCTCCCCATTAGTCAGTGTTAAGATGATCTGCAGGGGAGTTGTGCCAGCAGGGATGATGGGGTCATCGTCTTGGGCATCCTGCTGCGTTGATCCTGTGTAATCCCAAAAGCGATGGTGTGCCTGAACTTTCAGCAACAAAGCAGATTAGAGCTGGTGTTACCTGCCAATGCGTGGCCGTTGAAAAAGACCACAGTGCTCCATAAAATAAGAACTCAGTGCATTTACGGGATTCCCATTGGAGGAGTTCTGGAAAACTGTAATTCCTTAACCGGGAGAAGAGGGGCAAGCAATTTGCATGGCCTTCTGCAAGCTCCACACGGGGATGAGTCCATGACAGTTAGAGGAGCAAAACTTGCACGCTTTAAGCTTGCCAGTTTTGCTCTGAGCCCTGGATTTCTACATCCGTAGGCAGGCACAATAGGAAAACCGGGCTTTTCTCCTCCTTCCGCTTGGCTCCTCAGCTGTCCTCTGAGGACTCCCCGGGCTGGTGGTAGTTCTGTTTCTGTATCTTTGCAGATGAGCAGCCCAGACTGTCAGCATTACAAATCCAACCACCTAATGCTGCCATTAGTGCTAATGGGCTTTCTCGGACCGAGTTGGTGTCTCTGTCTTTCTCTGGACTGTAGCCCCATCTCTCCTTTCCGGGAGGTTTCTAAGGAGCGTCACGTACCCTTCAAGAAAGCTGAGACCTTCCTCAGAGGGGAAAAGCTGAATGGGAGGAGGTGCTCTACATCGATGAGAGATACTTTTGCTCTCTGTTTGGAAGAAGTTTGGGAAGTGGCTGACCCTTAAGCCCTAACGTGGTTTCTTTGCCCATGCAGGCGGAGGTGTCAGGTGGGTAGTTTAGGGCGGAGAGGCTGCCCCGACCTCAGGCTCTGTAGTCATCCATCCCGTACCAGAAGGGTGCATGTTAGCTCCTAGCTTTGCTCCCCAGCAGGGCTTCCACGGTGGCACGGGCCGCTGCTTTGCAAAGCAGATGTTTTAGCGACGTTGCTGAAGGCCTAGACTTTCTCCTCTTCAGCCCAAGGACAAGTAAGTGAATGTCCAGAGACTCTCATACTCCAGTTGTGCTCTTTTTCTGGCGCTTGGGCAAAAAGTTGCTGGAACCAAACCCCTCTTTGTTCCCCAAATGTCCTGTCAATACAGAGTCAAAGAGCAAGCTGGAACATCAAAATACAGCATTTTCTTGCAGGTTTGGAGCCAGTACAGCCTTGAGCAGGCTCTGTGCTCTGTCCCAGCCTGGGTGGACTTCTAGATACAGTTTGAAAAGCCCTGTGTAAATGGTCTCGGGCTGCGTCACCTGGTTTCTTTCCTTTTCAACATGTGGCACGTGTATTTCTCACGAACTCCCCCATTAGAGCGATGATAGAAAAGGAGCATATGTTACAGATGTTACATGAAGTAGCTCCATCCCCTCCTCCT
This sequence comes from Egretta garzetta, assembly GCF_000687185.1. Lineage (NCBI taxonomy): Eukaryota > Metazoa > Chordata > Aves > Pelecaniformes > Ardeidae > Egretta > Egretta garzetta. Next base: position 1,136,562 of record NW_009259718.1, on the reverse strand, counting down.
TTCTCTTTATCTCTGCTCAGTAGCAATGCAGTGATAACGATTTCAGCCTCTGCTGTCTTCAGGAATAGAGATCAAAAGGCACGTTTCATTTCAGCAAGTGAAATACAATCACTTTTTGTACACACACAGAGAAATCCTCTGCCAGCAGCACAGGCTCCAGCTGGACTGCTTGCATCAGGCGTGGCAGATGTTGCATTACCTGGAGTTTATCCATACCTGAAAACTAACCTAGAACAGGCACAGTGAGAGTTTTAAAGCTATTACCTGTCTGGGTCGCTTTTGATTTCCGTGGTCATCGTTGGTCTGCATGCGTGTGGGATTTGGGAATTGCTCCTTCGGGGTAATTCTCCGTGTCTCCCATGTGCAAGGCTAGCTTTCCAAATAACGTTGGTACTGTCCTCATGCTGCCTTGGGGCTGTTAACTGCATGAGGGTTTTTTTTTTATCATCACGGTGGTCATTCCTTCTTGAGGGAGGGGTTGCAATTAATTTGGGGTGAGAGGAAAGGGAATGGGAAAATCCCAGACACAGCAGTTGTCTGGCATCCTCTGCCCGCAGGAGGATTTCCCTTTCTTCCCACACATTCCTCCTTGCAGCCTTTCCTTTTCAAATAGGCATCATCCTCCCTTCCCACTTGTCCTCTGTGTTCCTGGATGCTGCTGTTTGTTTGATTTCCTATTTTTGTTGCTGTTGTCTGTGTACATTACTTAATTTGTCACTCAGCAAGTGCTGCTGCCCAGCTCTAGACTCCCATTCATTTCATTGCCTTGGCTTATGGCTGCGCTTCCGACTATGGCCAGGTTGATGTGGCAGGAGAGGAGGAGAGGGGTTTCGTTAACAGGTGACAGTTGTATCTTGTCGTGTGTATTATTTGTGCTGGTCATACTGTCCTGCAGTCTGAGCTCAGTAGGTCTATTCTGTCTTTTTTTTTTTTTAAGTCCTTTTCCCCATGTCTTTCGAATGCAGTGTTTGGCCAGTCTGCCCTCTTTTGTACTGAGATAATCAGTTGTGTGGGGTTTTGTTGTTGGGTTTTTTTCTTCCCTGTTGCATTATTGATAGCTTTGCAGTTAACCTTACTTAAGTGGGAGAAATGCACAGCAGTCTCTTGTAGAAAACCGCACTTAAATACAGGATGGGAAAAAGATATTATGGGGTTGGGTGTTTTATGTGTTTAACCATTCATCCACTGCCCTTTTCGTGACTGTGCTAATTAGGTACAGTATAGGATGGTTCCAGAGGAAGTCGGTGTGTTGGGTTTTTTTCCCCACCAACTCTTCTGATACTAAGAACAATTTTTTTTGGAGAAAATACCCAATGCATGTGGCCTATGAAAACACAGTTACGCTGGATTTCCTTTTGGTATTTCTTTACAAGCCCTGTGTTTTCTTGGAATGCACTTTGACACATGGCCATGATCCTGTGACTTGTCTCTCTGCGGAGCACTGTCCCTCCCAGAGAAGAGAAGGTGTTAGGGACCATTTACAGCAGAGACCCAATCCCCTAACGATGTCGTACGCTTGCGTAAACCTCGTTACTGGCTTCAGGCCTTGATGTTAATCTGCTTCAGAAGTTCAGAGGGTGGCAGATCCAACTTTGGTTGAGCAACACAAAATAAAGCAGTAGGCTTGAAAGGCGTTTTCTGAGGCAACAAGTGCATGGATTGCACGAGCTGCTTCTGCCAGGGGAGGAGGCTCCCCATGTTCGTTGCCTGTGCTCATTCGCACAGTTAACAGGCGCCTTTGTTACCAGAAGGCCCAGCAACATGAAACCCCGGCACCAACCCAAAACCTTGTAGTGGCCACAGACACTCCGTGCGTTAGCTTCGGCGATGCCAGCGTGCCTTGTCTTGCTGCTGGAGTTACTGGAACATAACGGGGGGCGGCTTTCCGCCACGTCCTGCAGAATCTGCCAGAGCCCAGCTGGGTGTTGGGGTGCCGGCCTGCAGCCCTCAGCCCTGGAGGTTGCCTTCGTCCTGCTTAAAGACTGACTTCCCACCCTCTCCCCAGACCGAACTGTTCCACCTGCACCCCCTGGAGTCAGGAGAGCATCCTAACCAAACAGTGCCTCGGTGGGAGTTGCGGGCTTCCCTCTGCGGAAAATGGCGTAGCTGTTGTTCCAAATGTGTCTGTATTTTGGAGGTAATACTGGCTGTTTTTCTCTCTCTTCCCTTCCTCTCACCTGTCATTTGCAGATGTTAACGCAGGAGAACGAGTTCAGACCAATAGTGTAGCTACAGCATCAGCCTCCAACTCCACCTGAACCGGTACCAAGCAGCCAGCTGCACAGGAGAAATCACCAGTAATTTGGGTCTTGCTCAGCAACACTGGTCACATTTGGAAAGAAAATTAAAAAGAGGGAAAAAAAAAAAAAAAAACAAACCAACCAACCAACCTGTTCATTTTAGTGTTCAATTTTTTATTATTATTATTGTTGTTCTTATTTAACCTTGTAAAATATCTATAAATACAAACCAGTTTCATTGTATTCTCACTCTGCAGGGTGTCCGGGGCAGGGGACTAGGTGGGGGGAGGAGGGAAAGCGGAGCAATACAACACACCAATGTCTCTCCCCTCGACAATCTCTTCATGTTGGAAGTTTGCTGTTGTGTACTTCAGAACCAGGACTCTTGCCTCATGCCCCCTCCCACAACAGAAAAAAGAAAAAAAAAAAAAAAAAAAAAAAAAAAAAAAAAAAAAAAAAACCCAAACCTCATTCTCTGCTGAAGTTGTTTGTTTTTTTTTTAACCTCTTTTTTTTATTATTTTCTTTTTAAGTGAAGTTTCAAGACTTTGATATAGTGCACAGCTTGAATTTGGTCGGGAGCTTAGCAGGGGTCATTCAACAGAACTCAGCGTTTCTCGTCAGTGAATCCATATCCCAGGTTGTCTGAAGAACTGCCCCGGCTCGGTATGGGGAGCGGGCGATGTGGTAGGGAAAACAGGTTGCCGTGGGGTGGGGCGGGGCGGGGGGG
>NW_009259718.1:1131922-1133291 GCF_000687185.1 Egretta garzetta | reverse complement strand
CTCAATTTGAAAAGGCTTCCCTTTCCCAAGGTGCGTACAGGAAAAGGACACCAGGGTTTATAATGTGAACTGTAACAGTCTACTGGTTTATTTTGTAATATTTTTTTTTTAACTGCAGTTTTAACTTGCAGGATGCCACATTCTACGATAGTTCTGATTTTAAATCCACAGCTAGAATCTGTATTTAATTTCATCTTTTTTAACCTCTTGCTTTTTTTGATCTCTATTTATTGATGCGTGTTGCCACGTCGCCATTATGTTTTTACATTGGTAGAATATTAATAAAATACACATCCGAGTGCTCTCGACAGTAATTTGTACCTGCTGACTTGTAGGAAAGCTGGCTATATATGAGTGTGTGTGTATATATATTATATAAATATATACATGTATACATAGATACAATACTGCTTTTTTTTTTTATTTTGTCTACGGTCTTGAAACAGTTGTGACTGAAGCGCGAGGCGAATGCTTGTTCTAGTCCCATCTGTTCAGGGTCCGGGTTTCCTCCCCGCGACGGCGCGTGGTGGGAGCATCCACGTCTCTCTTCCTGAAGTCAAAGCAATATTCCTCGGGAAAAGGGTCAGGTGAGCGGCCGGACGCAGCCGCGGCCTAGGAACGAGACTCTTGGAGACCTGATCTTGTCATAGCCTTGCGGTTGGTGTCCGCTCCGGCCTTATCCTCCTTCGGAGAAACTGTTGTCGCCTTTGGTGCTTATCGAGCTGTTATTCGACCTGCGGATCTCTAAGGCAAGCGGTTGCTTTTCGGGAACGGGGGGGACCTTCGCGCGGCCCCGGGGGTAGCCGGCAGTAGCGGCTTCGGCAAGCTCGGCCGCCGTGGGGGCGGCAGGGGTTTTGCTCACCAGCTCTCAGTTTCTTCTTTTATCCTCTTGTCATGGGACTTTTTTTTTTCTTTTTTTGGGAACTGTCTCTTAGCAGCCCTGGGACTGATAAAAGCCCTGCCCTCTCCCTCCTGCCTCCCACACCCGGCGGGGCGGGGGTAGCCGGCAGTAGCGGCTTCGGCAAGCTCGGCCGCCGTGGGGGCGGCAGGGGTTTTGCTCACCAGCTCTCAGTTTCTTCTTTTATCCTCTTGTCATGGGACTTTTTTTTTTCTTTTTTTGGGAACTGTCTCTTAGCAGCCCTGGGACTGATAAAAGCCCTGCCCTCTCCCTCCTGCCTCCCACACCCGGCGGGGCTCGGGGAGGCGGGGGATCCTTTTTGGAGGGGTGAGTGACCACCTACCGTGAAACCCATAAACCCTCACTGGGGTTAAACCCCTCGGCGATTTGCTGTCAGGCACGCGCACACACACCAAAAAAAAAAAAAAAAAAAAAAAAGAGGTTTTAAATTTTTTGGGTTGTGATAATTTC
>NW_009259718.1:1130902-1131641 GCF_000687185.1 Egretta garzetta | reverse complement strand
TAAAAAAAAAAAAAAAAAGTAATAAAAATAATGAAGAAAAATTGCTGCTTGTGCCAGGAAATGTGGCTTTTCTTCGGGTTTTGTTTTTGGTTTTGTTTAAGACTGGCGGAGGGAAGTTAAGAGCTTTTCTCTCTGGTTTTGTGACTGTGCCGGCGTCTGTCTGTGTCTTGTGTGTGTGTGTTAGGCTGGGGGGAGGGTCGGGGGTGCCCCTCTGGTTTTATTTCTTTTTCTTTTTTTTTTTCTTTTTTTTCTTGGTTTTTTTTTCCCAAGGATCATTGCAGGATCATACACTCTTTTATACAAGTTAGATCCAGGTCTTTGAATAACCTTTTTTGTAAATAAGAAAGAAAAAAAAAAAAAAAACCACACAAAAAAAAATCAACAGCAACAACAACAACAAAAAAAGACAAAGCTCCTCACCAAATTCAAGCTTGTACATTGTTATTTTTGGTTGTTTTTGAATTTTGAGTTTTATTGTTTTGTATGTAAATATGTGGACCCGGGAACTGTTATTAATGAGCAAAAAGTTACCGTTCAGGGCAGTGATTCTGTTTAATAATCAGACAAAATGTAGACGAGCTTTTTAAAGCCATATAGTTTTAACTCTGTACAGTAGGTACCGGCCTGTATTATTGTAACAATAATTCTAGCGATGTATAGTGTATCTATATAGTTTGGAGTGCCTTCGCTTCCATGATTTTTTGAATTTTATTTCCCTCCCTGCCCCTCCCCACCCCAC
>NW_009259718.1:1125160-1130406 GCF_000687185.1 Egretta garzetta | reverse complement strand
CTCCCAGGAGGCTCAGCCTTTGGCCTTCCCCCCCTCCCTGCGGCTGGGCCGGGGGCAGCGGCCAGGCCCGGTGGGTGGAGGGGAACCCCCCTGCACCCCACAGCCCTCCCAGCTGTTCGGCCACCGGGGCATCGCTGTGGGGGAGACCGCGGTGGCTTTTTCTGCTGGGGCGGGGGGGCGAGCTTTCTGTTCCCTTTCTCTTCTCCCTGATTTTTTCACCCCACACCCCACCCCAAAGTCGCTTTTGTTTTCTTGAGATGATAAGTTCGACATGACTCTTGATTTCTTGTGCCCAGCACGAAGGCCTTGTTTCTAAAACTAGTTTGCTTGTGTTCTACTACCTTGTTAGTATTCCACATAAGATCGTCTTGAATGGGAAAACACTTCACTCTTTACCAAACCAAAGGTTGCTGTTTTATTTCGAAGCATCTCGTGTTCATTCCAGTGAAGCAGAGGCTGCACTTTCTTTCTGGTGACACGAAGGTCAGTGATGCCGAGCTGTTGGCGACAGTCTGCTTGCTCAGAGCTGTCCCTCTCTTCTTTTACTCTCTTTCGGGCTTGTTTTTAACCCAGTCTGGTCTTGGTCTGTCCTTTATGTCAGCCCTGCTGTGGCGTGGGTCTCTGAGCTGGACTCGATGGCAGTCTGTCCCCCCCTGTGGACACCCGGTCAAGACGCTGGTGTTCTCCAAGATTGAACTCACCTACCTGACTAGGGGAAAATAAATTAAATAAATAAATAAAGGCCTGCAAAGTAAAACAATTGGCTGGTAGAAGATCCCTGAACACTTTGGCCCCTTATTTCGAAGCCAAGCTTTACCTAAAATAACGGCAGGTGCTTGCAACTTGCAACTAAAATTCCACACACCCCCCTCCCCGCGCCCCTGGTTTTCAGTACTTGGAGAAGTAGGAGTCCAGCAGCCTGTCAGACTCGTACGCCTGTAACTTAGGAACCTCAGCCACCGCGCAGAGAAAGGAAAAGCCGGTGAGGAAAAAGCGCAGTAGGGTCTTCACTCCGGGCGCTGCCTCCCAGAGGCTGCCAGCGGGTACCCCCGGGGGGGAAAGGGGGGCAGCTGATTTCCACAGGGCTCTCAGCCGGTTCTGGTCGTAGTTGGCTTCGTTTTGCAACACTGCAATAACGGCAAAACATATAATTTGCTTGCCTGTAAAATTTGCGTTCATTAATGTGTTTGCTGATGGATCACTTGGGCCTGTACACAACAATTAGCGTGACCACTTCCATCTTAAAACCAGAAATCTAAAAATATATATATATATATTAAGGACTGTGGGTTGTATACAAACTATTGCATACACTTGTGCAAATCTGTCTTGATTTAAAGGAAAAGCAAAACCTGTATAACATTATTACTACTTGAATGCCTCTGTGACTGATTTTTTTTTTTTTTTCATTTTAAATATAAACTTTTTTTGTGGAAAGTATGCTTAATGTTTTATTATTTCCCCCTGCCCCATTCCCCTTGTAAATACGTTTTGTTCTGTGTGACTCGGTTCGGAAATAGTTAACTGGTACTGTAATTTGCATTAAATAAAAAAGTAGGTTAGCCTGGAAATGAAATTTAAAAAATACCAAGTGTGTGGTCTTTATTTCAAAAACTTGCCCCTTTCCTCCTCTTCCTCCTCCTCTCCCTTCTCCACCCCTTGTTCCTCTCCCTCACGCCTCTTTCCACTCCGCAAGAATAGGTGGACGTGAAGCTTTGTAATAATAATGAAAAGAAAAACCGCGAGACGTAAGCGCGTGTTCTTACATGAGCTGTGTTACTCCATGCTGTTTTTCAAGAGGTGCCAGCGTGCCTGTGATACCGTTTGATTTGATGGAGAGAGGAACCCTGGGACATAAATATTCCAAATTAAAACCAACTGATCTTCCTTTACTGTCCACCTATAGATACGAACTTGAGAACCTGTGTAAACTGCTGGCTTTGAATCCTGCACTCATGGCTGTTTGGGGTTTGGTTTTTTTTTTTGGTTTTGGTTTTTTGTTTTGTTTTGTTTTCTTTTTAAACATTCGATCCCATTAGTAATGTTATTTGGTGGTGATCTGTAAAGTTTGTCGAGACCACGTCCAGTGGACCGTTCCTCCAGCAAATCAGCACGTAGCTATCTCTGAGTTGGGTTTCCGGTACTGGATAATGTGTGTATTAAACATGACATGTCTATTAGCGCAAAAGAAAAAAGAAAAAAAAAAAAAGATTAAATAAATAAATGAAATCCTTTTTTGGGCTGGCTGACCTGGCCGAATCCATTCTGTCGCTATCCTAAAGGCTAGATGCGAGGTCATGTGACTGCTGCTTCAATAAAAACAAATTTATATTGCAAAGAGGCTCCTCTGGGTTTGTTTGTGTGTCGTGACTCGCGGGTGTCCCCATGAAACCTCCTCTGCTGGGCTCTGGGCTGGAGCCTCTGCTCCCCAGCCGCTCCAGGAGAGGTGGGAGCGGGGCGGGAAGGGCTGCTTCTGGCCCTGGTGCCCAGGACCCGGGGTTCATTGCCGGGGCGGGGGGACTGCTGCCTCCAGACAGCTGCTGGGGGAGAGATCTTGGTTTAGCAGAAAGGCTGCCTGTGCCCAAATTCAGCCAGGACTGGAGAAGCATCTGCCGGTACCGAACTGGTCGGTGTGTTAAAGGACCAAGCGGGTGGAGCCCGGCGCTGCCTGCAGAGCCACGCGTCCCCTGGACCGGGCAGCCAGTGGTGCCAGGGCTGTCAATGCCCTCGATGGCTCCGTGCCGTAAGTGTTGAGTTAGGCCCCTTCCGACCCCTCTCTGCTCGCCGCTAAGAGCTGGCTCCCCTGGGCTCAGCTGTTTGGGGGCTGTTCTCACCCTTCCTGGGTGCTGAAGCTGGCACCCCTCCAAGTGGGCGCCAGCCTGCCCCCGCTCACTGCCGGGGGCACAGGTCTTGTTTTCTTCAGCCTCTGCTACCCCAGAAGCAGCACAGGTAATCAGCTGCTGTCCTTTCGCTTGCGTCGGTCCCACAAGGCCACCGCGGTTCATGTGCCAAGACCAGGGCTGCTCTGCTCAACGAGTCTGGTTGTACCTGCAAAGGCATTGCTGCGTGGCCTACAGAGCCTCGTTAGAGGTGAGTGTATTGATTTAAAGTTTGCTGCTGATGGGGAGTTCATCACAATCCTTGCTAATTTGGGGTGGTGGTGAATTATCCTTGGGCACTTCTGTGGATGCACACACGCTGGGGCCTTCTGTCTCTTCTGAACTTCTCTCAGCACGAATGTGAGCTGTGGGCTCACCCTCTGCACTGTCTTTGCACAGGAACCTTCTGCTCCAGTCTCAGGTCTCTCTTCTGAAAGTCAGAGCCCCTTGACCAGGACCCAGTCACCTTGTAACTTCTTGCTAAGAGGACTGGAAGGGGATCTTCAGCTCCTTCACATCTTTCTAATCCTTCCAATTGTATCTCCTCTACAATCGTTTTTAACATCCTCCTTAAGCAGTGGGTACCAAAACCAGCCAGAGGTTCCCCACAGGCGTCTCCCCAGTGTCAAATAAATGCACTAGAGAGTATCTTGCAGCCGCTGCCTCTCCGTCTCCTTACCCGAGGATTGCATTTGCCCTTCTCTGTGGGGGCTGCAGTTGTCCAGTTTATCCATTGCTCCCTTCCGGTGTAATTCCTGCAAACATTTCCAAGGGGTAATTCTTGCTACTGCAAAAGCAAAGCGGTCCAAACATCTGCTCCATGGACGTGCTTTGTCGTTATCGACCGAGCTTCCAGCCACCTGGGTTGGAATTGAAAGTCGGTGTCAAGGCTACTGGCACCGTTTGTTACCTGGAAGGTGGCGGCTTTCGGGCTGCTGGTGGTAGAGTCCAAGTCACTTTCTGTGGGAGAAGAACAAGAGCCACAAAGTGGGAGGGAAGTGAGCCACAAAATGTGGAGGGGAGAGCGGGAGCACTGCGGTTTGTGTCTGGAGCACCAAGTGGGGTGGCTTGGAGGTGGTGAGCCCAGCGGATGGCACACAACCTCGTTAGCCAGTCGAGCCTCGCTTCCCGCCCTTGGCTCTGGGAAGGGCTTAGCTGGGTCGTCCCCCCCATCTTCCCTCTCTAGCCTTGGGGGGGGTCATTCCTGGCGAGGGCAGGCCCGCTCTATCTTTGCTGGCTTTGCTAAACCAGTTGTGCCCAAAGGCTGCAGGGTCAGACCTGACCTGCTGCCAAAGCCAAGCTCTGGTGGGAAAAGAAGGTGTGTAGGTAGCAACACGGCACAGGGCACGGCAGGAAACCCAGGCTCGCGTCTTGGTGTGAAATGTCGGATGACTGCTGAGGCTTTGGAGCAGAGACCGGCCCCCCCAAACAAAACTCCTGTGGGTGCTCGTCGCAGGTGACAGCGCAGGTGACGGTGGTCAGGGCTATAAGGGAGAGTTGGACTTCCGCAGCAAACACGTGCCTTTGGTTGACGCAGGAATGTAGTCCTGGATCTTGTTGCACGCCCAGCTGACTCCTGATGTCCTGGCACAGATGTTTTCTTCGTGGTACGTCCTACTGCCCCCTGAGAGCCCGCATTCAGCTGGGTCAGGCTCCCGTGTGGTCCGTGGAGTTCAAGCCTTCTCTTTCAGGGATTCCCCACTCCCGGCATCACTCTGCTCACGCTCTCCAGAGGCAAGGCTGGGTCCTCCAAGACAAGGTAGGTGGAGAACAACCAACCTCTCCCCTTCTGGAAGCTTGCAAGTGGCTGCAGTGGAGCATTTGTCACTGGGATGCTCTGTTAGGAGAACCACAGCCGGGCAGCCTGCCCACGTCTAGGGCATCTTGCAGAGCCCCTCACTTGCCGCAGAGTGAGAAAAGTTGGCCATGGGCAAAAAAACCCTTGTCCCCAGGTAGAGCTGCCTGGCCGAACACAGCCCCTTCCAAGCAGAGGAGCCACGGGCCCTGTGTATGGTGGCAGGGCCCTGGAGACTGGGTACGTAATGGATGGCTAAGTAGAGATGGAGGGGTTTGGGTTGGTTTTTTGGTTGGTGGGTTTTTTTTCCCTAGCAAAGTTTTTTAAAACTGGTGGAATCCAGGAGTTAGAACAGGGCTGTTCATCCCGACTTGCTGCCCTGTGCTTCACGCCACCTCCATGTGCTGAGTGTCCGTGGGGCCCAGACGCCTGCTGCTGACACAGGAACGTGTGGGGCAGGTCTTGTCAGAGGGAGGCCGGGGCTGTGGGGAGCGAGGTAGGGTCAGATGTGTGGTGGGAACGGCACGTGAGCTTGAAAGGAAGCAAGAGGGATTCATCCTCTTCTCACCAGC
>NW_009259718.1:1123615-1125150 GCF_000687185.1 Egretta garzetta | reverse complement strand
TACCCCACTATCCCTCCCTACAACTGCCTGAAGGGGGGGTGTAGCGAGGTGGGTGTTGGTCTCTTCTCCTAAGCAACAAGTGGTAGAACAGAGGAAATGGCCTCCAGTTGTGCTGGGGGAGGTTTAGGTTGGGCATTAGGAAAAATTTCCTCACCACAGGGGTTGTCAAGCATTGGAACGGGCTGCCCAGGGAAGTGGTCGAGTCCCCATCCCTGGAGGTATTTAAAAGATGTGCAGACGAGGTGCTTAGGGACATGGTTTAGTGGTGGGATGGCAGGGTTAGGTTAACGGTTGGACTTGATGATCTTAAAGGTCTTTTCCAACCTAAATGATTCTGTGATTCTATGTTTCCTATAGCGTAAGAGCAGGCATGTCCTCCTCCCCCCTTCTGCAGCTCATTCCTGTAACCAAATCCTTTGCCAGGCAGGAGTACTTGGGAGGCACATGGCGATTGCTGGAAAACCCCAGGTTGTTTGAGGGTGTTTTTGCTGATGGAGATCATTGATGTTGTTTGGGATGCCATCATTTGTTAGCAGTCCCGGGAAATGAAGGGGACTACCCAGCTGGGGAGGCTTTGGACCATCTCAGTTGCACCTCATTACTCAAGATTTTTGTTTCATGGCACCAGGCCTAGAAACGGGTTGGTCAATGGAAGCTGTTTCTGCTGGAAACAGCAAATTTGGGGCCTGCACAGCAATGAAAAACACTTTGCATTTGGCTGGAGGCGGAAAAAATTACATGGGCTGGTGGAGAAAGGCTTCAATAGGTAAGGAACCAACACGGTGTTTGCAGGAGGCTGTAAAGGGAAGGGCTGGCTATTACTGGCTCATAGGGAAACACAGAACCATAGAATCATTTGCGTTGGAAAGGACCTTAAAGATCACCGAGTCCAACTGTTGACTGAGCGCTGCCACGCCCACCACTAACCCATGGCCCTAATAAACAAAGGGGAGATGTGCTCGGAGGATCAATCCTGCAGCAACTGTAGGAGAGAGGGGCAAATGCGGCTTTTCAGTCTCCGTAACGCTGGTGGGAGCGGCTGCTTTCCAAGTGCTGGCGATGTAAAACAGTGAGTGAGAAGATGCTGGCCAAGAAGGGTATTTCGGAGACGGTTTAGTGCGCTCTCAGTTCAGGGGCTACATAAGAGCACTGGTAAGGATTTCAGGCTCCTTGCTTCATCTGTATTCAGAGCACTGGTGTTGTTCACGCTCAGCACTGACGTCACCGAGAGCAACAGCATCGGGTCCTTGCTGCGCAGCTGCAATTAGCTCACTGCAATTTGCATTGCAGGTAGCACCGCACGCTTCCAGCCGCTGCCCCGGGGGACGGGGGACGAACAACCCCGTGCCCAGCACCAACCGAGCAGCTCCAGCACGGGCGAGGAGCGCGGGTTACTGTGGAAGCTCCCCACAGGGGGGACTAGATGTCGTACAACTCAGGCGTCTGGGCACGGGCTGGGCTGTGCAACAGGTCCAGCCAGCCGTGGACTAGTGGCCAGCCTCCCACGGGGGGCGGTTGCCGGGGTAGGGCAAGCT
>NW_009259718.1:1121604-1122919 GCF_000687185.1 Egretta garzetta | reverse complement strand
TCAGGCGTCTGGGCACGGGCTGGGCTGTGCAACAGGTCCAGCCAGCCGTGGACTAGTGGCCAGCCTCCAACGGTGAGTGTTTGCAGGGGTAGGCACAGCTCTCGGGTCTGTTGGGGATGGTGTGCTCAGCCAGGCTGGCCAGGGAGGGCTCTGGCCCCCGAGTACCAAGTGGATAGAGGTGAGCAGCCCCGGAAGGAAACGGGAACGGGACATCCCCTCCCAGTGCTATGTGAAGGATTGGGCTTTGGCAGGTGGGAACCAGCCCAAGAGAAGTGGCCCAGGCTCCAGCCATAGGAGGCGAAGGAAGAGGTGCGTGGGGTTGATGCAGCGCATGGGACAAAAGGAAGCATGAGAGGCAACAAGTGATACGATCGATCAGAGAGCCAGAGCCACCTCTCCTCCTCCAGTTTTGGCGTACGCCACCCCATCGGCCCACAGGGTTTTTCTCTCCTGTGCAAACAGCAGCTGTTGAGGTGCCTTCCCTGCCAGTTCTGCTCCCGGCAGGGGCCATGAGGAGAGGCGGAGGCCTCGGTCCAGAGCCATCCCAGGCAAATCGAATTTACTAGTCTGGGTGCATGCATTAACGTCTTGAGGAGCTGGCAGTTCTGGCAGATGTCCAAAACAATTCCTGCCTCTGGTGGGGTGGAGAGCGCGGCTATGGAAGAACAGCTCCTCTTCCAAGCCCAGGCCCGGCTCCGGAGGGCACTGAGGTGAGGAGGCTGGCGGATGCTGAGAAAATACTGACTCCACCAGGGAGAAAAACACAGGAAGAGCTGCTTCAACAGGATTTAGGTGGAAGCAGGGAGACAGGACGGGGAGGAGGTGAAGTTAGTCCAGTTGGACCTTGTTAAAAGCCTTTGGCATGCGAGGACCATGCTTGTAGGTTATCCCCCGCCCTCCCTCAAAGTTGCGTGAGGGCTGAACTGAGCCCAACAGAGTAGCAGGCAGATCCTGTGTGCTTGCGAGACCAGGAGCAGAGCAAAGAGCAGCACACAGAAAGTGGCAGGAACTCTTCTATCAGCAGCACAGCCAGGTCTACAGCAGCAACTTCTGCGACGGTTGCGTTGCTTTGAAAGGAGGCAGGAGACATGGGATAGAATCATAGAATCATAGAATGTTTTGGATTGGAAGGGACCCCTAGAGGCCATCTAGTCCAACCCCCCTGCTGTGAGCAGGGACACCGCTAACTAGATCAGGTTGCTCAGAGCCCCGTCCAACCTGGCCTTGAATGTTTCCAGGGATGGGGCCTCCACCACCTCTCTGGGCAACCTGTTCCAGTGTTTCACCACCCTCATTGTAAAGAATTTCTTCCTTA
>NW_009259718.1:1090496-1121263 GCF_000687185.1 Egretta garzetta | reverse complement strand
TTGATACTGGGGGTTACCCCGACCCAGGTGCAGGACCTTGCACTTGGCCTTGTTGAACCTCATGAGGTTCACACAGGCCCACCTCTCCAGCCTGTCCAGGTCTCTCTGGATGACATCCCGTCCTTCTGGTGTGTCAACCGCACTACTCAGCTTGGTGTCATCCACAAACTTGCTGAGGGTGCACTCGATCTCGCTGTCCAAGTCACTGATGAAAATGTTAAACAGCACCGGTCCCAGTACGGACCCCTGAGGGACACCACTCGTCACCGGTCTCCATCCGGACATCGAGCCATTGACCACTCCCCTCTGGATGCGACCATCCAGCCAGTTCCTTATCCACCGAACAGTCCACCCATCAAATCCATAGCTCTCCAATTTAGAGAGAAGGATGTTGTGGGTTTGTGGTGGTTTTATGTTGACAGAAATGTAGATATAGTAAATGTCCAGCGAAAAAGGTGTGTTGGCTTCCACTTGTCCTACCAAAAGTCCTTTGTGCTGGCCTGAACAGTAGTCACCGCAATAGCATTTTCTCCTTCCGCACTGCACGAGCTGTGTCAGCAGGGAAGACCTGAGACCATTTGCGTTCATTCATTTACTGCAAAGAGACCAATTTTTCACCATTCTCACAGCGCAGTGACCCCAGAGGCTCGTTTGGTTCAGCCGTCTCCCGCACCTGTCAGGATGCAGAAGCCGGCAGAGCGGCACAGCCAGGCTCCCACCCCGCCGGCAGCTGGTGAAAGAGAAGCGGGGCAATCAGAATTTCCCCGGTGTTTCCACTGTACTGGTGCAGCCCTTGGAGGCGTCTGCTGTGTTTGTTTCGGGTATGGGCTCCTCCCCAGGGTTGTTCTGGCTCCTGCGAGGAGAGGGAATGGTGCATTCTTGTGCTGTTGATTTATGATCCCAGTTCCCTCTCACTGTGCTCATTTTCTTTCTCAAAGCACATTCTGCAAAGCTTGAAAAAACCCACCCCACACACGACAATTGAAAGCAGTTTCTAGAGCAGAGCTTCCTGCAGGAATCCTGCCGTGGCCTTCAGTTTACATGCTAGGCAATGTCATGTGGAAAAGATGGCTTTACCCTGACGGCGTCCCTTACATCGTAACAGAAGCCAAGACATTTATAGCTCAGCCTGTGCATAGCATCTGGAGTCCCCTGCCCCCTCGCTGTCGTGCAGAGGGCTGTATCCCTGCCGAAGCCCGGAGTGCTGCAACCAACATCCATTCCCACACCTGTTGGGGTACGTATCTTCTCAAAGCCACGTCAAATTGTACAACGAGCCACACGGCGACTGTTTATTTTGGCGTACCATCTCAGAAACACAGTAATGCCTCAAACTGGTTTGCTCTTCCCGTTCTACTGTTCTGCTGCATCAAGTTTTCCATGTCTCTCTTATTACATTGGATCCTGTGATTCATGCTATCCTCCCTCTTTCAACCGGGCTAAATTTGTCCAAGGTGGCCTGAGGCAAAAAGCCGATCCCTGCACAGCTTCTCCTCCCACATGGTGGAGAGTGTTTCTTGATATGTTTCTGCATTTGCTACCTTCCCTTTTCCTGACTGGCTGTGTACGCTATGAGAATTTTCCCAAATCCCCAAACCCTAACGGGATCGTCCTCACGAGAGTCCTAATGAAAACTCATCCCCCATCTTCGACTCCTGCCGGATTTCGCAGTACTTACAGAGGCTGCCTGACCCCCCCAGCCACCCGGTGCCCCTGGTTCAGTGATCTGGAGCCCAGCAGCGGTTTCTCGGTGTGGGTCCCATTTTCCTCTCTCCAGTTCTTATTTACAACTCAGTGGAATACGGGGGTATTCAGACTTTTCCTCCTCTCTCCCTCTCCTCCTGCCTCCTGCCCCCCCCCCCAACCCAATCCACAAAACAGAAACCTGACGAAAATTTTTTCCAGGAGTGCGCCAATGAGCCTGAATTTTTGACCAGCTGCTGGTTTGTGTTTTGAAGGCGCAGCGCTCTGTTCAGAATTAGTTAGCTGGGCCACACCTGAGGCTTTACAGACCCAGCACAACAAACGGGGCTACCAGTCACAGGGAAATGATGGAAGCACGCAGAGATCAGCCCATTAGCGCGTTAGCACGCAGAGCTAATACTCCTATTTGTTGCGTAAGTTGGAGCTATCAATGAGTCAGCATTTTGGGTGTGGTGGCGTGGCTGTGCCTGCTCCTCCAAAAGCTGGTGCGTTTGGCATTGGTATCGGTGTAAATGTACCTTCCAGGTGCTAAACCCACAGACCTCAGGAATTTTGACAGGTGAGTGCCTGGAGAGCCGAGCGAGTCCCTGACAGCTCTCTGATCAGATGCATTGCGCATGTCTGCAGCCTGCTGATTTCTGACATCCTGAGCTGGAGCACCCCCATGCTTGCAAACAAGGCAGAGCCAGCATCCTTTCTGCATAGTCCCCTGGAGCTGGAAAGCCAGAGTGACTAACACTGTTCTAAGAAAAATAAGATTCTTTCCAGAATTGTTCTCCTTTGGGATGATAAAAAGCATGAAGAGGTCAGCCCAAAGAGTAACATTTCTGGAAAAGCCATAAGCACTGGCTAATGGGTTCTTTGCGCAAGCTACATCAGCCCCCGCCATGTCACTCAGCTGTCACCTAGCCTTAGTTATTAGTGCCAGACGCTGCCCGGTTGGCAGGAACCACTCTGCTGAGGTCAAGGGTGCCTTTTCTTTATGCAGGGACTAATTATGTGAAAAGATGATGCAAGATCTGACCGTCTTCATTCAACTTTAACCCTTTATTAATAGCAGTGCTAGTGCAGGAAGGCACTCTTTGCTTTACTCCAACAAGGAAATCAGTGGGACATGCTTGAGAAAAGACTCTGTCTATGGTCTCAACTCAACATTTCCCACTGCTGGCATATTTTTGCATTTAATGTTATTGATGCAAGAAAATACCATCAAAAGCCCAGGTGCAGATCTTTATTGGTCTGTGCCAGGAAAACAAACAGGAATGCTAACGCTGCTTTCTCACTTAAGCTTCTCTTAATAATTAGAAGAGGAAAATTAGCTAGTTGGGGAGGGGGTGGAGGAGACTGGACCGGGGCTGCCACACCAAAATGTATACAGACTGGTTGCAGGACAACATTACTGGCAGGCAGCAGGAGGGACAGCCCAAGGGAGAAAGAGGATTTTCCATTCCGGGGGCCCTGAAAAAAAGTAAATATAATGTGCTTCCCTCTCCTTCACCACGCTCTTGAGCTCAAATTACAGAGGGGAAGGGAAACTCACCTGGCTCATCTTCTGTCTCTAGGAGGCTGTGGGATCCCTGGCTGATCCATCGGAAGGGTTTACTGCTGTCTCTCCTGGGCTTTCTTCGCACGTGAGTTCAGCAAGTTCCCGTGCAACTGGGGCAGAGCAAGTGCTGCCAGCTGCACTTGGTCCAGCAGCTGTCCCACTCAAAGCAGCGTTGGCTGTCCCAGCAGGAGGCTCTCCCTTTATCTTGCTGGCAGATGTCTCCCGATCTGGTGCCTGATCAGCCACTACTTTCTCTACACCCCTGTGGATGATCTGATGAGCAGTGTAGAGGTGTTTTCTTTGGGACTGCCTCACTGTGCATAAAAAGAGGTAAGGCTTTTACTTGGAAATGTACAGCAAAGCATTCTCCATAGGGAAGATGGGAGGGATAGGTTTTAGCCTTCCTGCAGCTGTGGAAAAGCCTATCTCAGGAAAAAAAAAAATCACGCCCATGTAAGTTTGGCTGAAAGCGTTCTACTGCCACCTAATAGCAGCAACCAACTTTGCATTTCACTTTGAAGAATAGTCCCTACAGTGGGAAACACAGCCAAAGTGTTTTCCTTTCCAGCTTACAGCATAACTGCCTAGGCTATGTTACCAAGCTTTAAAATAACTTCTCCTTCAGCATCTGTTAATTTCAGCAGGTCTCTGGAAGACTGGAGCTGAAATCTGCCCTCTCCTGTGTTATGATTTTGCCTGCACTGAGAAACTCTTACTGAGTTCAAAGTAAGACTTGGAAACAGTATAGACACATTAAGTCACTTACCTTACCATCTCCCTTTTGCTACTGCAGGATGGTTCTTTACTGTGCTTTACAGTTTTCATCCAATTTCATTTGTATATATTTCCAGCCTACCTCTTGGGAAATAATTACCCAAGCCAAATAATTCACAATTCTCTTCACTGCTCTTCGCTATTCTTTGTTCCCTCTTTCTCTCTCTAGACTTACAATGCTGGTAGACAATCATGGGGATTGAAACTGCGTGCTTGTCGGGAGGGTGTGGGGAATGTTGCAGGAAGAAGCTGTGACTCTCATTGCATCACTACCCTGCAAAAGTCCAAGACTTCCTTGTTGCTTTGGTCTGTTTATGTTGTAGGGCTGAGCTGTACTTTAACTGTGAAACTGAGCCACTGGTGTCTTGCATGCTGTCATACAGTTCTGCAGACTGCCACTGACTCAGTCGCTCAACGTTACTAACCCATCCTGTTTAATGTTCATCCATCCCCCAGGTCCATTTTGTCGGCAATGAATGCAACTGGATCTCATGTGCATTTGAAAAACTGACCTTCACCAGCCAGCTCGCAATTCCCAGGAGAGCTTTCTCTACCCAAGGCATTTTGGCCTCAGTCGTGTATGCATTAGCTGCATCAACTACAGCGGGAATACTCTCTTGGTATTGCTGCAGCTTCTTCCTCCATCCACAGTGAATTCCATCTAAAAGAAAGCAGGCTCATGTTGGTGAGTGATTGTCCTTCTAAAAGCAGGTTTTTTCGTATCAGCACATTGACTTCTACTTCCAGTGAGGGAGGGTTCAGAAGTGAGGTACAGAGTGGTTTCAGGATGAGCCAGTATTGGATAATCCCTGATTTTATGCATAGGAATGTGACAAAAAAGAGGGGAAAAAAATAAGAAGAGAAGAAAAGACTAGGTAATGGCAAAATAGAGATGTTTAAGAGGAAGCTAAAGTGTAAGCAAAGACTGAACTTGCAGGCCCTCAAATCTTTGTTCTACCAATGGATTTGCTCCTTTAGCAAGCCAGACAACTGTGCTCTCAGATCACTCCCTGCTAGTTTCAAGGAAGGTGTATGCTCCAGCATGTGCCAGGCTGCTAAAACACGGTTTTGTAGTGAATAATCTGGCTCACTACAGGGAAAGCTTAAAAAGCTGCTGCTGGAAACGCAATACGCTGATGTGCTCATGAGATCTAATGTCATTCTTTGATACCATTTCCTTTGGATTTACATGGAATAGTTACTGATTCGGCTTCCCTGAAGGTATCACTGTGCAGGAGGCTTATGGCAGGATGTGCTCATCAGAGCACACTTTTGGTAGAATTCAGCTATCTCTTAAGTGTATGGAGTCCCCTCCACCCTATGCAGCATTAGCAGAAGAGAGCATGAGCCAGGTCTCTTCCTGACATTTGCTATCTGCTGTCACAAGAATATTGTGGCAAATTTCACCTGATCACGTTTGAAGGAGCTCTTACACTTTTATCACCTATTGCTCTAGCTCTTCCACCAGCATCCACTTCAATTTTTGGCTGGGTCTAGCTCTGCTTTCCAGGCAAACCCACTGCAGCTATCACAGATTTTGAAGATTTTTTTTTTCCTCTGTTGCTTGGGAGTGCTTCTGAGGTGCTTTGTTCATTAGCTGCTGTTGCATTTAAGCCCAGTACATGTTTTCTTCCTTGCTGGCAGCTCTGTATGTCCAGAATCCTAGGCCATCTCCAGGTCTTCTCTTTCTGTTCTCCTTTCTGAGACGGGCTAACCTGTGCATGTCAGTGCTTCATTAACTAAAATTGCATCACCTGCTTTGGTAGGCTTGCAGAAGCAGGGCTAAGGAGAAGGGAGCTGATTTAAGCTTATGCAGAATTTCCAGCTGCTGAATAGATACTGTTGTTGTGACAAATACACAAACTAGGAACAAAAAAGTTTGCACAATTCAGAGACCACAAAATGTGTTTGCAGAGTTTGTGCTTTCATTCACAAAGCAACAAAAAAAGCAATGAAGTAAGTGCCTTTGTTCTCAAGTCAGAGAAGTACACTGTGGCAAGGACCACTTCAGACTCTATTGTGATACAATTGCTTTTCTTAGGTTATATCCACTCTCTATGGGTGACTGGTTTAGTCACGGTCTTCTGAGTGTGCTGGTCAGTGGAAACATCCCAGTTAAGAACAGCCACTTATTCATGATACTCAATGTAATAAATAGGTTTCCAGGGCCTTCCCCTCTGTATTTTGACAGATACTATTCCATTTTGGCTAAACAGAAGCATCTTTTACAACTGCAAGATTATCTTAATTAAAACATGATGCCACTACAGTCAACCCTAAAACCTATCTTCGCTTCTAGCTCTCAACCAATTGGGGGGGGGGGAGAGGGAGGACGAAAGCATAGGAAAGCATATAATCTTTCATCTACATATGGCATATATTTAAGTAATCTGCCTGTTAAAGATTTCTACAGTTTTTAGGAACTGCCATATAACAGACAATTCACAGCCATGCTACTTAAAGACTTTTCCCAGGTTGTTTTTGAAGGTGCAATGGGCTGCTTCTTTCCATGTACTTTTATCGTTGCAGATAGATACACTAAATTTACATCAGGTCTGAATTCAGGCCACCATTTTAAAGGACTAAAGTTCAGGAGAAATTGGTGAAAAGGGTCAGAGGGCTTAACTTCTACCTGCAGAGCGCAAAAGAGGAATCTCAGAGAACTGAGACAACTCTTGGCACTGCATCTTTCCTTTCAGTGAGCTAGGGTGAGGAAGGTGAACCAGTTCACAAAGAGAATAAAGTTACTGGACTCCTTACCTTTTTCTCTGATAGACATTTTCTCTGCTTCTGGAATCAGGAAATCATAAACCAGCTCTGCTACAATCTCTTCTGACTGTAGGCGAGTTCGACTACAGAACAGATGCAGAGTGGTGTTAGCATTTTAATTTTCTTTCCGGATCACCTCTGCAAACACAAGACTCCCTGGTAAATACTCTATTTTCAAGGGAGCGTATTGTCATGGCAATAGTTGTCAGCTGGGCGTCTCTTTATCCTACAAATGGGTGACAGTGTGACTATTCCCCTTTACCCTGTGCTGCCAGTGTGTTCAATACTGCACTGGAAGGCAGTATTTCCAGGGAGAAGATCACCCTAGACTCTTATCCTCAAAGGTATTAAGGAGCCCAGTTCTCACTGATGACAAACTCAGTTAGACACGCGGATACCTCTGAGGATTTGCATCTTTGTCAATTTAGCCTTTGGCCCATTGCTGAGTTTGCTAAATTCTTCCCTTTTGTGACTCTGCATTTGGCTGGTCCCCGTGCTCTTTTCCATGCCTGTGTTTGGTGGGTTCCCAATTGGCCCAGGGGCTGCATGCATTATCTACGCTTCATTCTCCCCGAGGATTTCAACATTCTGGTTGTATTCATCTAGTTACAAAATACACAGCTGCTGTACCGTAGGAGAGTCACTGTGTCATTGGGATTTTTATGGCTCAATTCCAAAAAAAGAGCATAGAAACTGAACTGGAGGTTTGGCAGGTCCTAAAAAGTATTCACTGCTGATGCCCCAGCCAAACACAAGACTGTGGTGTTCTCAACAACTTATTCTACTCAAAGTGCCTTGTCAGGCAGCCATCAATATGACTGACCCCCATGGAAATTGGCAGTTTCTTAAAGAACAGCCACCCCAGAATGAAAGGCTGCTGTATCTTTTAGCATCTCTTTCAAACGGATTTTCTGTAGTAGTGTAAATAAATGAAAAGACCAGTATGAATGGGTATTGCTTTAGGCAGTTCCCAGATTCACTTAAAGCTCAGTCACAGCATCACATTGGCATGGAGAAGCCTAAAATGGGCGATTCACAGGTCCCACAAGTGATTTGCAGAGGGAATCTGGCACATGCTGTATAGAATAAGGCTCTGATGGATTTATATGCGCATACCAGGTAGTAACAGTGAGGTTCCCATACAGCAGTCACACTAATGAAGCGATCACGAACAGTATTGCTCTGCCCTTCCCATGTCTTGGATTATAGATGTAACCACAGATGCAGATGGTCAGGCAGGTTCTAAACTGCTGTAAACAGCCTCTAACGTGCTGTTTAATAACATACCGACTTTCCATTTCATAAGCAATGTCATTGATTTCTACAGCCATTCTCTGAATCTCTTCCCTGGCTTGTTCTTCAGCTGTGTTCTCCATGCTACTGAGGATAATGTCTTCCAAATAGGAGTCAATAGTGCTCTGGTACACTTTCACCACCTGGAACACAACACCAAGATATTGTTCCTCTGCCTATTGCTGTGCCAGGAGTGTGGTGGAAGCAGATTTCCAAAGAAGCGGGAACAACAAATTTTCACCAGACTCTTAATTTCAGACAGGCCAGCCTGAGATTGGGTTTCAGAGGTGCTTTCTGGGAAGCAAACTTATGTAAACATGTATTTTCTGATAATTCTTTCTGAGTACTAATAGAACAGAAACAAGTGCAGGAAAGAACCAGTGGTGGAAGAAAAACTTATCCACAGATCCAATTCTGCTGCAGCAGGTTAGTTCTGTGAATGCAGTGGCAGTTGCTTCCTCAGTTCTCATGGTCCTCTGAACAACAACTGCCAAATAATAATCATCAGTGTTGACTTCAGGAAATTAATCAGCTTTCATCCAAGCAAATCCTGAAGGAAAAGGTTCCATCAAGTCAGTCAAAGTAACATGAATAAAACCGAGATAAAATTATTGGTTTCCTTATAATGGTTGTAGAGCAGAGATTCTAGAAATGGGTGTTTTCCTTCTGCTAGTCTGAAGGTCATAAGCTTATGGGACTTTGACCTTCCTTACTTCCCACTCAGAGGTGCAGAAAAGAGGAGAAGCTAAAATTAAAAGAAAAATAAACATGATGCCAGACTCTCCTGGTATTAACCTCCTCCCACAAAGTTTGAAAATTATTGGTTTATTCAGTTAGGCTCCCACTCATTCCTTTCAACTGGGAGAAACATGCTTTATGCAGTCAGGAGCTAGGGAATAGCAACAGGACTATAGAATAGTTATGGAATATGGTAATTCAGGATTTTTGTTTCTGGATCACAAGGTTATGTTATCCATTATCATTACTTCAAAATATTTTTTGTACCTCTTGTTATTTGCAGTCTACTCGTGGAGGGCAAAATCTTTCCAAAACCTTGCTTAAAAAGGCGTCCTTCCTGGGATAATACTATCCAACACCTAACAGTTCTGCTGGACAGACCAAGTGCTGAGAAAACATTATTCCTAAAGATGATCTAGGTACATCTGTTCTCCATAGGCGTTTGTTGTGGAAATTTAGAAATCTACATCCATTCATGATATGCCTAACAGGACTGTTTGTAGGAGTATTCCGATCATCCTTAATTTAACGGGCATGACTCTTATAGGAAGGAATCACCCTCTCTTCACTAAGCCTTCCCCCTCAATTTTAAAACTAGCCATCACCAAAGTCAGAGCTGAAGCACCTCCCTTCCATCTGGACCTTCCCACAGGAAGGCAGTTCCTACAAACCGCCCACAGTCCCACCAGTCTCCCTCTCTTGCCTGTCTGAAAATCTCATCTTCTTCCTGACGCAGCCTCTCTTCCACCTGACGACGGCCGCTCTCCTCCGCTTCCCGCATCCGCCTCTGCCTCTCAGCCAGCATGACAAAAGCATGGATCTTCCGTTCTTCTTGCAGCCTCACCAGCTCTTTGGACAGGAAATCAAATATGTTCGCCAGTACCCTTCCTTCTTCCCTGGCCAAGTGGTTTTCCACTGATGACAGCTTTTAAAAAAAAATGCAAATAATTGTGTTACAAACCCCAGGAATGTTTTTTGAAGTCCCAGGACTACCACAGGCATGTGAAACAGCTCTGCAACATCCACTCAGACCAGCCATGGGACAACCCTAGGAGTTTTGCATTCTTCTTGTTTTACATGCACTGGCCTGGATTCTGCATAATGTAATGTTCCTGGGTATAGGCTCTGATGGCATAAAGAGGCTAAAAGATGGCAAAACTAGTCAGGGTGGGAACAGTCCCGATACTGTCACACTAGGGCAAGCAGCCCCTATGCTTGGGTGGGTGGGATGAGATAAAGCACTAGACATGCTGTGTTCCAGGTATTATGAACCACTTTTGTGGCTGGGAGTATAACCAGAATAGTTGCTGAGGCCATCTGCTTGCTACAGGGGAACGCTCCGCTGCCCAGACCAAGAAAGAGGAGGTATAAAAGTGACAGTGAAATGACTTCAGCTGCATACCCTCCATCTTTCTGTGCTAAGCTTAGCTTAGACCAGAACAGAAAAATAGGATCAAAAGTTGCAATTGAAGCTTTCTAACATTTGGAAAGTAAACCCTCAATCTTTAGGAGTAGAAAGCTCAAGTAAAGGTTTAGGAAACTGCGTAATTGTGAGTACAGCCACATTTCTATCCTCTCCTAAGGATACAAATATTTGTTACCGTTCAAAGCCACCTCAGTGAAATGGTACGTCTTTGGCTGGGCATTCATGATGCGACCAAAGGGATACGACTTGCTGCAATAATACAGCCACCATGAGTCCCTACACTTTTAGGTATCAAATTATTACCTACAACTGTACAAGTTACTAACTGCTAACAAATTCAAATCAACAGTAATTAAATTGAGTTTGCAGAAGTGCAAACGAGACCTCAAAATTCCAGGTAATGGAAAATCAGGAACTCTGTGTCAGAGCTGAGCCTAGATTCCACGTGTTCAGTGTTACTGTGCCATTCGCTCCTTGTTCCAAGCACATCATGTTTCATGGGTTGGATATATGTGATTGCACTTCAGAAAGGGACAAGATCTATGGTAAGTTCATTATCTCCAGTATGGACTACGAAGCCACAGTCCCTGGCAGGAAGGAACATCTGGAACTCGCTGGGATGCTGTGTCTCTGTTGGAATAAACAGGCAATAACAGAGTAGACCTGAATGTAAAACTCAAAATGCAGCTGAAGTATCCCAGATATGTAGTAATAAATCAGCTTTCTTACACTGCTATGCCATTTGCTTATGCAGTGTTTCAAAGAAAGCGTGATTGTCAGCGTTGCACACATCTAGAAGTGACAGTGCTTAGCCCATGGGTGTTTAAGATGGAAGACAGCAATGCAGTAGCTGCACCCACCCACAGGGAGGGATAACATGGTAACATGGAACTAATACGCTGCTTCCTCTTTATTGCTTCATGTGCTGTGTCTAAAACTGGTGTGAAATGGAGGAAAACAACCCAGAAACACTCTCGTCTTAGACTTTTGTTATGTATGAGGTTGGAAATTTTCAACCCCTCATCTTTGACCATTTTATCTGGAGTTTCCTTCCTCTTTCTGCAGGAAGCATTTATTGAAAAATGTGTCTTTATATTGGAAAGGTCAAAAACCTGAAAAAAAACCATGATTACAAAAAAACTAAAGAACTGTGAGTCATCTGTGACTTTTTAAAATAGCCATATACATAGAAAACCCCTGCGTATGCATTCCAGAGAGTTTTAAAGTTCAAAATGTTTGAAGACCTGAGCCTTGGAGTGTGTGCCTTCAGAGACACAGTGAATAAAAATGCAAGAGTAGAGGACGTAGACACCAGCAGAGGGGGATAGTAGCTCTCCCAAACGGAAATTCTGAGATCAGAGGTGAGCATCTTTACCATTTACTCTCTCTTCTTCTCTATGAATGTTATTGTGGTGTCTGAACTGCTCACTCCCTCATTCTCACCTGGGCTTCCAGAAGAGAAGGAGCATTTCAAGTTCCCAATGCCTAAGGCTTTTATTTTTCTCTTAATTCCTCAGTAGAAAAATTCTGTATTCCTGCGTTCCACACCTGGGCTCCCCGTGTATGAGGGAGCGTCTGGAAATTATAAACAGTAAAACACAGTCACCCGGTTCAATTTTTACTGAGATCTGAGGGAAAGTTTTGTTGCTGCCCTCCCAGCAGGAAGCAGTGGTCTGGCTTCACCTCTGCCAGGCCAACTGGCCAGCAGATGATGCTGTTATCATGATCTGGAACCTGTGTAATTGCCTCACAGCTGGTCACTGAAAAAACAGGAGTAGTAAAACCTATAGGAAAATTTGCAGGTATGTGGGAGATACGGTATATCTGAGATGCAGTGAAGTCTGGACAGAATTTCTTTGTGATCCATTTCAGACCAGCATCTGCCACTTGATTCATTTTGCTCTGGAAGGTTGTGGCCCTGCAAGGAAATAGGATGGGAATTTGCATCCCCAGCTCTCACTAGATTCTTGGCAGAGGATGGAGCCCAAAATTTCTCTGCTCTCCATAACAGTGGCAAGTACAACAATGTGACACCACTGCTAAGGTCCTAGAAGCCTTGAGCCCAGCAAGATTTACAAAGTAAGTCTGCTTTGGCTTCTTCTGTGATGTGTTATGCCTGAGGAGGAGCCTGAGAGGGTGCCAAGCTAGAAAAGGAGCAGGGAAATGACAAAGCAGTAACACATATTCAGTAAAACATCTGACAGATGTGAGTGACAAGCATGCATTGTGATGCCAGGTCACAGCATCAGTCAAGTGGATTGAAATGTGGGAAAACTGAGGTTCGTCTGACAGTGCACTTTGTGCAAAGCCCTGTAAATATAAATAAGTGCTCTGTCTGCGAAGAAAGCAAGTGCAGCCTGGGTAGCAGCTGTGGTCAGGGCACCTCAGTCTGTTTCTGAGATTCCCCAGAGGCCCCACAGCAGTGAGAGAGCAATTTTAGCCCCTCAGGCATTCAATACTTGGCCTGTGCTAGGAGGGCATTTTTGTTACTTGGGGTGCTTTTTGTGCTGTGGATAATAGAAAACATAAAGAAATTAAATGTGAGAGTGTTGGTGGTACTGCAAGCACAGAGTGCCCAGTCAGGACAGTGTTGTGACTCAGCCTCCCCACCTATACAGGCAAACCTTGTGCATTTGCAAGTCATGCTGTTTCTGTAGAGCCAGTGTCATTTGCTCCTCTGCCTTCAAAAGCAGCTGTCCATCCTCCTGGAGTGCATGAGTGGTACGCAGCTCTTGGATCAGTTCCAGACGCTTCTCCTTCCCTTCAAACATCTTCAAAATAAAAGTTAAACAACCAAGCACATTAAATGGAGAATATAGATCAACATGTTTTGCCAGCAGATCATACCCTTTTTCTCCACGTTGCAAGGTCAGCTGTTTCCAAGACCTAGTTCTCCGTAATGAATTTGTGGCCACATTTAGGCAAACACTACAGCTGGCAGGTAAATCCTGCCTAAACCCTCCTGCATAGAAGATGAAAGTTGAGGCCTTCTGCTGTGGAGTATCGATGATCTCCTGCTACTTCATTATAAAATTATTTTTTTTTATTCTGTTTGGCTTCACTGAGAACTCAAGCCACTGGAATGTGGAACAGCAACACCAATGTCAAGTGAAAAGGGCAATAACCTTCTGGATATTCTGTTATATCAGCCTCAATGTCAAAGATTCCCAGTGTGAGCATTGCCTCTTTTCCTCAGTCTAGGGTTAGATGCCTCCTGTTTCAACATCTACTGTTCTCTGACCTCTGTTTTGAGGGAGTCCAGAAGCAGCTCTAAGCAATAAATTGGCAGGGAGGTTGTTGAAACTGCTGCTGTCCCTGTTATGGAGTTATGTGGCCCAGCCCTTCCCTGACACTGTCTTATTTTCATTCCTCCTCTCTTCCAGCAGGACTTCCAACAGCAACAAAGGATCACCCAACCCTGCTCACGTCATTCTCTGAGTCACATATTTCTGATCCAGCAGTAGCTGAAAGGATATTCCTAAAATGATGGGGCATTTCATGATGTGAAAGTCAACAGTCCTGCAATGGCATTAAACATCCTTCTCATAGATCCACAGAACTGGAGAAGACTTGGGAAGTCTATATTCCACCTCAAGCCACTTTCACAGTATTGCATTTGCTAAAGCTCAGGTCAGGGTCCCACATGGGAACACTTCACAAACATTAAATAGTTAGTGCAAGAGAACATCAATTATATTCTCAGCAGGCATGAAAACAAACCTTCTGGACTGGTCTGATCAAAAGTGATAGACTTGCTTAATATAAAGCCCACAAGGCAAGGCTACTCAATTAATTTTTACCTAGACCCACTTCTGCTCCACTGAAAGCAGAATGATGGGTCCTGCACTTGCTGGAAATCATGGTGGTATGCTTCAGTTGCTCCTCATCTAAGGTTCAGCTCACCATCACAGGAAACTGGAAAGATGGTCTGAAATACAAGCTGCCCTTCTGGGATGTGGGAGGTTTCTTGTGCCTGGGATCTTGGCATAATCATGGCAAAGTGTACCCATGGTCCAGACCTAGTCCAGAATTTGCCATTTGAGTAATTCTGCTGTGAAGCATCTAATTAAACAGCTGAATGTAGGGGATGGCAGGAACAGGGAGCCACTCACAGATGTGTGTAGGAACCTGGAAGTCCCTGTAAGAAATCCAGGCTGGAGAGCAAAGTCTTCAGCCTTGAAGGACTCCAGATAACATACAGGAGGATACGCTGCACTATGCCACATTACCCTTGATTAGTGCTGTGGAAGAAACATTGCAAACACACTTTCAGTCATTCCCACCATCATTCTGAAGAGAGACATAAACAAAGGGACACAGAATACCATGTTCTGAATAGCCCTGCCTCGGAGCAACTTCTGCAGACAGATCACTGCCAATTCTGTTTCCTCTTCCTCCTGCCAAAACACAACAAATATCCACACAATAATTAATTATTTCTTTGGAGACTGAGATTTGTATAGATTATCCATCTAACTATCAAAAAGTCTAATTCATAGACAGCTTTTTCTCATTCTTCTAATTTCTAGGGAAAGGAAGGCAAGTCAGAATAATACGTACTTCCATGTTTTACAAGAGATGGGGGAAAAAGGCTGTATAATTAGATTCTATTTGAGATTTTAGGGGGTCTTTAGAGATGAGTACCTAATGATAAGGAGATGTTGATGAAGCAAATTGCTGCATGCATTAGAAGTACTATTGGTAGCTTGACTGAATCTGAGTTTGCAAAATGAGCATCAGCTACATTAATTTAACAGGTCAAGACACTAAGGGGATAGAATTATTGTTGAAGGAGGCGCAAGAGAGCTGTTAACCATAAATAAAGGTATTAAATTAAAAGGGAACTTATACAATTTTTCCTTTGATATTTATTCCAGTGGTGACCTTTGTCAGAGTAGCTCTGTAAATTTAAGTCTCAGAAAGTGATAGTTTGGAAGTAAAGCTAATTATTATATTGTGGTTTGTCTCTTTGAGAACTTTACTGGCCTAGCATTGTGTAACTGATACCAACTTGGAAGAATGATGGAGCATAGTGGGAAAGGGAACATGACCATAGGAGGGGAAAAAAAGGGCTTATTTTAAATAGAGGAAGCACAGCTCGCAGCATTTTTTCTTGCTGAGGGGTCTCCTAGTCTGGAGTTGACAGTAGCAGAAGGACGAGGCCCATTGGGTGCCTGGGAAAGATAGAGAAATCTAAAAATTGCAAGAAAGTTTTTTTAATAAAGAGCTTATGAGGTCTGCATTGAAATGTGGTATTTTAGAAGTGCTAGAAAAACAGGGGAGAGCGTGGGATGAGAGAAGTGGTGTAGGCTTGAATTTTACTATCTGTTTTTTCTTAGGTGTTGAAGATTAAGTTTTCCAAAAGCAAAAGGAACCTTTCCTGCCTTTCCACACCACCACCCAGGAGAAGCAAAACAGAGCTAGCCAAAGGACTGCCTTATGATTTGGTACATTCTTTTTCTCTGGAAAGACAGGATTAATTTCCAGTCCAATTAGAGAGCTAAACTGTACCATATAACCTGGCTAGAGTGTGAAAGCCCTTCAGGACAGAGTTTTGGAAGTGGAGGTGGCACATATACTGGACAGGTAAGCCAAACGGTTTGGTTTGTTGTAAACTAAGATTTGGTTTAAATTTTTGTGGGATGCATTTTTCTTTACTTCTGTTGTTCAGTGCTGCAAATGATGCCTTAGCAAAGGTAATCATCAACTTCTCCCTCTGCCTGCTACAGAACAATGGAAAGAATGAGGGGAGATGGAAAGCCTACCACGCCCTGCAGGAAAAAAAAAGGAATTAAGGCTGTAGAAGCATCTAGAAGCAGGCTGAAAACTAGAGGGGGCTGAAGAAAGTGATAAACCAGTGAAGGAATTCAGAGGCGCTCTGTGAGCTTGTTGCGGCTACGAAGTGCCTAAGAAATGACCGGGGGAGAGGATTTGAGGAGGCCTGCAGTAGTGCCTCCATTCTCTTCACTTTCTTTTACATCCCTTGTGGTCCATGTCACCCGCCTGTCACTCTGGCACACTTTCCTTTTGAGATCCTCAATTCCAGTGGGAAGAGGCTGGTGCACTTAGCAGTCAGTACATGTATCTATGTATGTCAGGAAGAGAAGAATTAACAGAGAAGAGGCTTGCTTTCAGTGCTCCTCACAGCCAGCTGGTAGAAGAAACCTTACGTGTATTCTGCAAGGCAGGAGATGTTAGTGCTGCTCTTCAGTGGATGAAGTCGCCTGACTTTACAGATGGAGCTTTGCTGGAGAGCTCCATTCTTTTATGTGTTCACACATAAAGATACTTGAAAATAAACCAAATGTTTGCAGATTCCACCACATTAACTTAGGTGGAATTCTATTGTATTGAAACTCTTTACAAACCCCTATAATCTGTAAACAAACTCAAGAATGACTACAACTGGGTGATAAATCTTTCTGATTTCTCTCCAAGTTACCTGGAAGTACTTAAAAACCTGCTAAACTGGTAAATCTAAATAGTGTAAATCTACCACTGCAATATAATACTAATACCTAGGAGTCAGTAAAGCTGTGGAAAGCTTTTCCCAAGGACATATTTTTGTTTCAGTCATCTTAAAATAGACTGTATAAAACATAGGACATCATACTGTACAAAGGAAGACAGCATGGATGATCTAATAAGACTTTCTCACTTTCATGGTTGTGTGACTTAAATTCACAAGTGTGAATGGTAATTGTGTCTGATTCTTACTACATCATGGTCTTAATAAGCAAAGCAATCCACTGGGGCAACCACCTCTTAAGTATGTTACTTTAAGAGAGGAAAAGAAGTTGCAGCTCCCCTAAAAAGTTGGTTTTTCCTACTGCATATCACATCCCCCATGACACGTCATTACTGCTATTTCAATCTCTGCAGAAGCATCATTTTCTGTGAAGTGGAGAATGCTCATCAAATACTGCATCCTGCATGATGACAAGAGCTTCACTCCAGCAAATTAATGAAGTGCATGCTCAGTGCTAAGCACCCAAAGTCTCACTGACTTCAATGGGACTAAACTTAATTGCTCCACTGGATTACGATAGCGTGTCAGATCAGAAGGTTGGAAGACATTGAATAACAACAACAACAACAACAACAACAATAATCATCTGCCTTTTTGTTCCCTAAGAATAAGGGAATAACATGTCTATTAATTGATGTCTTTATAAAATCAAGTTTAGTTAAGGATTTGGCCAAAAGATATTGTAGAATATTTTCAATTCTTTGGCTGCTACTGTCTTTATAGAATAGAGACTAAGAGAGTCTTAAGAAATAGTGACGGCTATTTCTAACATGAACACACACAAAAAAGATAAAGCTCACTTCTTTCCTTCTCTGGGCATTCCTTTAACAGCCATGTAGGAAACAATCTGGGATCAACAGAAAAAAAAGTGCTAAAACCAGCCCACTTACAATTGATGGTTTTTCCAGGATTGGAGTGGGTGGCCGAGGAACAGGCTTTTCTACTTTTTCAAGGAAACGGAGGGGTTTCTTTGGCTCCTTGACTTTATTCTTCTTCTCCAGTAGTGCCTGGAATAGACGCACAATTTAATCAGAACTGGGCTAGTCAAAACACCACAATAAGGCCAGTCCTCTAGATGTTGACTGTTGCTGATCACACTGACTACAGGGAGCTGAAAGTATTTTGCACTTTGCAGGCTTGTGGCTTCTAATTCTTACTGCACATCAACTGAAAAACTGAATATGGTCAGTAGATGAGGCTACTGGTTGGTCCGAAGATACTGATGGGAACTTCAAAATCACACGTAAGAAGGAAGCAAGAGTTGTTTTGCTATATTTACAAGACATTAGCAGTTGCATAGGGTGAGTCACCTAAAATTAATCTAAAATTGGTATGGACTTAATCTCTAATATGATACATTCTTAAGTAAAAGTATATTTCAGATATTTTTTTTGTCATTTTAAAATGGGAGTCTCATTGATCCAATTAAACACTGACCCATATGCAAGCAGAGGCAGTTGTGTGTGTTACTTTCCTTATGCAATGATAAAAACATTAATTATTTTCCTGTAAGATAAAGGTAAGATTCTTTCAAAATATGAAAAATGGGTAGAAATATCACAATTTAATTACAGTTTACATATCACTACAGCATGGTTAGAAGTCTTTGCCTTTAACTATAGGTATAACGCTTGTTACTGTGGGCTAGAAATTGTTAGGCAGTCAGGAGATTTTATGAAGGGAGTCACTTGAAGAGTGTTATTTGCCACCGTTCTGTGGCCGTTCCTCAGTGAAATGCCTTTGTATGCTGTTACTGTGCTGGGCTGAACCGAATGACCCAGGACCCCTTCCTTGCAAAATATGTTTTGAAACTCTTCTCTGCTCACCTGCAACTGTCCAGCAGCCCAGTGGCACCCGCAGTGACTGTACGAGTGGACTAAGGGCAAAAGGGAATCTAACTTGCCTGAGAACTTCCTTCCACCAAGAAAATCCACAAGCCCATTAAGAGTGGGTTTTATCTTGCTTGCATCTGTTTGGTGGCAGATGCCAAACATCGTCAGCCAAAGCAGACTAGGAGTGGAAATGCACTATGGCCTCAACTCTTTCAAGGCATTTTCAAACTATTTAAAAAGCCAAAGTCCTGCCAACGTCCCATTGCAAGCTACCTAGAACAAGATACTCAGATAATAATTTCCAACTGCGTGGCAACGCTTGCTTGCTGTAGGACATCACACTTGGGCTCACAAAGAAAATGTATGTATGTACATTTAAAGCTCCTTCAAAATTATAAACCTACTACTGTATGGGTTGGATCTGTAGTCTTTATTACTGAAAGAACACACATATTCCAGCAAGCAAAAGTGTGCCTTTTTCTTTTCTCACTCTCTCTTTTTCAAATCTTGAAATACAGTATTTCACTAGGGAGGGAAAACCAAAGAAAAACTTAAGAAAAAAAAATCCCATGCTGAATTTCTCTCTCCAGTAACAGGAAATTGATGGCACTTGCACGAATTTAATTGTGAAATTAATGAAGTTTTGAAACTCCAGTAGTCCTTGTACAAAACTCTTCTTGCATATTGGATCTGACCTTTCAGGACAGGATGATTAATTGCTCCAGAAAAGGAGAGAGATTTCTAGGTGGAGGGGATAAAATGTTTTATTACTGAAAACTTCTGAAATGGACCATGTTAATAATGCAAGAATCAAAGCCTATAAACTGCTTATAAGCCACGTGAAATGGTTATAGCTCAAATATGTTGAGAGATTTTTCTGAACTGTTTCTTGTATTTGATGACCTTAGAGCTCTCTGGCATGAAGATTATAACAGTGCTTGCTAGGATTTATAAGGTGGTTTGCGGGGGGGGGGGGGGGGGGGGGGGGGGAGGGGAGAAACTGAAAGAAAAAAGCTGCTGTAATTGTGATTCTTTTGAAAACAACAGCTCCTATGTTTATTAGTGCAATGTTGCATTCATAAGAATTTTTCTAATAAAACTTAGGCCTCCAAAAATACTTCTTGCTGACCAGAATAACAAAATACAACCAGAAGAACAACTTTTAAAGACAGAAGAATCTATGAGCACTTCTGACAAGAGGGAATTCTTATTAATGTAGATTTGAGAAATACTGCAATTCCCAGAAGTGGTTTTATGTTTTCATGTCAGCATAGTCTAGTGCCTGCTTTGCTATCTTTACTAAGTCAAAAATGCTTACCACTTGCTTTCTCTAATCTGAGGTTTTAACTTATTTTAAGACTTCAATGTAAGAAAAGAAAAAATATTTTTTGCATTAACTGGTTCTGCCTGACTTAATGAGTTGCCATTTTTTGAAATAGGGAGAGCAGGGCCCAAGAATCACTGTAAAATACTTTCTTTAAAAAGAAAAAAGTGTTAAATTTCTGAACAACATACTTCAAATGTTACTGCCTACAAATCACCTGTCTAATTTTTCTAAGATAGACTGCTTTTATCAGGTAGTAGGTTCAGAGTCATGGTATAATCTGGTTGGACTGGACAGTGAAGGACCACCCAGTTAATTTCCTTTTCATTTTCCTGGAAAATGCAGTGAACAGCAAATAGCACTCATGCTTTTGGCCATACGCTTTAGCTTTTTGCTACCTTCAATGGAAGCAGAATTCTGGACAGGATAGTGGCTTGAGAAAAAACTCTCTGTTCACAGAAATTATTATTTAGATTCCTTCCTTATCTTCTCTGTGATCCTCTCCTTTTCACAAGACACTAGGTATATTTTATTTTCATGTACAGCACAGAGTACACAGTCATGTTTCTCCTCCTTCCTTTTTGTCCATGAATGAAGAAGGTGAGAACATCAAGGATGGACTGACTACCTACTTTGCAATGCAGCATGGCTGCTGCATCTTGGCTGATCCAGCCTGACATAATAGCTCTTAGAGCTTGTGTGAGCATGAGCCAGCTAACACCGTGTTGGAGATCTGTTCTTGATGAAATAACTGCTTGAACAGGTTTTCCTATGCTTTGAAGTTGGCAGAGATTTTCTCCAGAGACATTCTTGGCCCCCCTACTTCTCCACCTCCTTCCAGCAATCGGATAAAGGAAAACAGACGTGATGAGAGTTGCTCTTCATGCTGAGGTGAGAGATTCTTTGTTCTGACATCATCTTGATCCAGCACTTTGAAACTACCTGACACTTCGCCCTTCTTGAGTCACCAGAGCATACAGAGTCAGCCTAAAGTCACACATTGTTCTGCACTGGGATTTCTTCTAGCAGCTCCTCCATTCCTTGGTGTAATCAGTTACCTAGTTGCATTGCTTTCATACAATAATTAGCTGTATCAGTATGCTAGCTCCTTAATGCCTTGGATTTTCACACAAGGCTGTCTATATAATTGCTCACATTCCTTAAGGCACTATCATCTGCGGTGGCTAGGAACTAGGTTTCCTTGTCCTTTTACAGATCTGGCTTAAGATACAGATCATTGTTTTTACTGTAAATCCTGGGTCACTCCTGTTTCTGCCATGTTATCTTGTTTTAGAAAATTATTCAAAGAATACTGAGTGTACATAATACTCCTGCAAAAGGTTTCAGGATGCTCCTCAAAAAATCTGCTTCTAAAATCACTTCTTTATGGCTTATGTTCAAGTCTGGAAGAAGCTGTTCTTATTCTCAAGAGGAAATGGATCCTTTTTGTAGTTCCTTGGATAATTGCTTGTTCCTTCTTACAAGCTTTAAGCTTAGGAAAACCCTCAGTATGGCAAACCGAGAAGACACATAATGAGGAGGACTAGTCCATCTTGCCACTTATTTGGCCAGAGAAGCAAGCCTTGGAAACTTGCTTTTTTAAAATAAATTACTTCTGAGGCCAAAATCTAGCATTCCTCTTCTATTCACCACCTCCTTCCACAGATTATCCCGGAAAAATGAAAGAAACTCATTGTAGAGCTAGATCACTGTGTACTCTCTGAATTATCTAGAGTTCTTTTATTTCTAAGATTATGGGAGAAAATATATAGATTAAATGTGCTAGGACAGCACTAGAAAGAGGCTTTTGAAGAGAAAACTGGTTTAGCTGCTCAGCTATAGAAATAACACAAAGCAACACTGCCCTTCTGAGATGATCCCTAACTGCCTGCTTTAAACCTCTTTCATACTGTGTGTGATGGAGGTTGTTGGCACGATTGGGATTGCTTATGCCAAGTGTCAGACAGCTGTCCTCTCAAGTGCTAAATTCTGTTAACTCAAGTACTCTGCACCCTTTACTGCCCTCTTCTTGACACCTCCGGTAGCTTATGAGGTGGACCTGTCCAAGAGGCCCTGCTAAGCCAGAACATGCTGTAGCCACCAAACCTAAGAAGCAAAAGCCTCTGATGGGAGAAGTGCCAGCACCACAGAGCTCAAGCGCTAATTAGGGCAGTAATTTCTTGTTGCTCTGAACAGGAAGTTTGTTTAAGTAAGTCTAACGGTGGCTGAGGCATTCTGCTTGTATCACAGTGTCAGTACTTTCTGCTCGTCTGGACCAACCAGTGTGGTGTCTACTTCTGCATATCTAAAAGCAGCAGTTAAATTTTGCATAGTAGATTTGTCATCTTTGCTTGTGATTGCCTTGTGACTTTAAAAGAATATATATTTTGCCATTTTGTGGTGGGAAATGAGTATTAGTTATTTTAGCCCCTCAGTTGGTATGAATCAATGTAGACTAAGTGATCTACGTTGATTTAAGAAAGAAAATATACAGTTTAGACACTCTACTGTAGTCTTTCAAACAATGAGAAGTATTTTGAACAAACAAAATACAATTGCTGTAATTGGAATTCAGCTCTGAAAGCTTGGACTGACATTCTGCTGCCTATGAAAACCATGTTACAATCCAGACTATGCATAGTCACTACTTGAATTTTATGCAAAAAGCACCCAAACTCAAACCCCTTCAATACTGCTGTGTTGTCTTCTCTAAAACTGTAGTGAATTAATGTCCTTAGTTCTCAAACAATTCCTGTAGCACTCAAGATTTTCTTTTAAATTTTTCCTTCTGAATAATAATCAGATGCAATGTTTCATCTTTTACAAGATTCAGTGGAATTTAAATTTGAGATAATATGGCTGATTTTTCAGAACAAGATTTCAATTTAAAATTCATTAGTAGAAAGTTACTGTCTGCATTGAGAATACTATTAAATCATAGTAAACCAAGAAATCTACACACACAATCGCCAACTATGAAATATTTCTTCACTAAATAAATCATAAGTGAAAGTTGCCAAGCTTTACAAATGAAATTCAGTATTTTTCAGAGATACAGCGGCCAGCCAAGAATATGCCTGATTTTAAAAAAGGTAACCCTCAACAGCATCACAAGAAGTGTACTTAAAAGTACATCTAATTTACCAATATTGTGATTGTAGATGCAAATGAGGCACTTCTTTCCTCAGTGGTTAATTGCATATATGGACACCTCATCTTCATGAACAGTTGTGATAAATTAAGATATGCAAAACACTATTAGCATGTTTGCAAATCAGATGCTGTTGTTAGGGAACAACAGTGATGGGCATCCACCATTCTAATCTGATTTTACAAGTGGGGTCATTTTAATCCTGCTTTGCTGCAGGTGTTTTGACAATATGTACTTAGAATGTATGGTTTTTAAAAATATACAGAAGTTTTAGAATATGAATCCAGATTTGGTTTATTTAATTATTAGCAGTTTGACAGTGTAACCAGTAGGCTTGCCACACGTACATTATAAAAACATTGGAGAAATGAGAATGAGCAAATGGCAGGAGATAATTTCTAGTGGCCATAAAACGTTCTGATCCAAATACTGGATCTGTAGGAAGACAGAAGCAGCTATGCTTGTTTTCTACAGAGTTGGAGCAGACGCACAGGTGTTGGCAAAAGAGTTCCAGTAGGATTCATGCCTACAACAGTCTGAATGTCTGACCCATCCTGTCCTTGAAGCTGTCTTACAGAAAATAGGAATTTAGCACAGGAAATTGGGAGAAAGCTTACACATTTGTCTTCCCGATTGCATTTCTGAGCAGTTCAAATCTAAGAGGAACTGACATGCTGCTGGATGCAGCTCCGTACCTGGTGAACCTGTGCAAGCTCCACCTCTAGCCTTGCTGATCTTTTAATATACCCAGTCTTAGTGGTAGTGTACTTAGGTTTTGGTGCTTTAATCTTGACCTGGGTGACAGAATCTGGGAGAGATGCTTCCAGTTCACACAGTCCTAACAAATACAAACAGCAATTAAGTAATGGAGTGGTGGGGAGAGCAATTTGACTTTTGTTAATATTTTAAGTAAACATCTCATACAAACTAAATCTTCCAAAATGCCTTACCTGCAAAGGTGTTAAGATAGAAGTTTTTTACCACATAGCGTTCAGAATGGTTGTCTGGGAAATAACCAATTCTTGACAAAGGAGCGTATGTTTGTGATGCAAAGTCAGTATACTCTTTGATGATATCTCGTCTCTCCAGCTTCCCCATCACATTCTTCCTCTTAGCTATCAGCTTCCTGAGCACTGAAAAGGAAATACAAATGTGAGAAGGTTCTTCATACAAATAGTTCTAAAAAAGAACTATTGGAAATTCACAAGAGCTTTTCTCCTGGTTAATATAAAAACATGACCTGTTTGACCAGAACAAATGCTGACCATGCATATCTATATTGTGGATGCAACCTGTTTCATCTTGAATAAAGACTGCAACCTTGTGAAAATAGAAAAGGCTTGTCTGAAAACTAAGTCTCAAACTGCTCTCTCCCTGTCTTTCAAACTTACTCAGTGCACAGTCATGCTGAATCTTTTTTATTTTCTCTTCTTTAGCCTTCTGAAGTTTTTGCCAGTGGTCATCCAGGCGCTTGGCATCCAGCTCATTCTGATTCTTCTCTCGCCTCCGCAGCAGCTTCTTCAAGACTTCCAGTCGAACCTCCTGCAACCTGCAAGGAAAGAAAAGACCAGGTATGATCTACTGTACTCTGCAGTGTTCTGTGCAATGCTGTCATCATCAAATCCTACATACCCAACTGACTATTTTACACATAATTCATACTGCATATCTCAACTGAATTTTTCATTTTAAAAAGTGACTTTAGCACTGGTGGAAAGTATTGTGGTAGCAGTCTCTAATATTAAATTTAACAAAAAAATCCCTCCCCAAAACCAGGGGATTCTCACAGAAATAAAAGGCTTGCACCCTTCAGTGAATCCCCTAAACCTTCTTGTTCCTTCTCTATTCAGCCAATACTTAAAAGAAATAAAAGAGTGTAATTGGACTCCTACTTTTCTATTTCCTGTTCTCTAAAGGCCCACTCCTTCCTCTCCATATCATCCATCATTTTCCTCCTCTTTGCGATTTGTGAGGCATTGTCCATGGCTGGAAGAGTTGCTTCCCATGCACGTTTTTCCCGGGCACGTTCAATCATCTCCACCTCGGTTAGTCCTGCTGGTAGCCCCCGACCTTACAGGGACAAGAAGCAGTAGCTCTTTAGGATAATGGTGAATCCAGCAAACAACCACCACCAAAAAGTATTAGGGGGCTGCATGGGCACAAGCTCCTGTGTTAAACACAAGCAGAACTGTCAGTAGCCAGAAGTAAATACTCCTAAGGCCAGTAAAATTCTACAGTATGAGGAATGGTAGGACCTGCAGTTGCTATAGCTTAGTTGACATTAACACTAGCACCTCATTCCTCTACTGCACACTGCAAAGGAGGAAAAACTTTTCCAGGAAGACGCTTTCTGAGAATGAGCACTTTCTTTGGCATGTCCAGTGTCCATCACTATTGCAGGTGTGACACTGGGAGATTAAGATCATAGGTGTATTCTGGGGCAGCAGTGCTTGTACTGGTTTTTTTTACTGATGTCAAACTCAGAACACTTGAAGAACAGTAGGTAAGTGGAAAAACTGCTACTAGTTCGTATTTGTAAAACATATGACCTTTTTATATTGAATGATCTCAGAGCTCTTTATGAAATGCCCCAGAACAGTGCTATTAGGTAGGTAAATATCATACCTATTTTAGAAATTCATAAAATAATGTGCCCCAAAGGAAGATGACAAAGGGCTGCCAGAGTTGGCAACAGACTTGAAACCTGACATTGAAAATAAAGAACCTCCTGCTAAAGAGGGGACATGATTATTATAATTTATCCTGATTTCACAACTCACCCCAAGTGAGCGTAGCAAGTGTCAGAAGTTCAGGGACTGAGGCACTGGGAACTACATATTCAGGGGAATAGGGATCCGTCTGGGCTTCACCATCTCTGTAATCTGTCTGTGTGCCCAAAGTTCGTAACTTGGGACCAAAGACCTTGCTGTCTCTTGTAGCTGAATGGACACAGGGCTCTGTCCTAAAGAGATGCAAAATGGAAGAACATTTGTCACATTCATTAAAAAAATCAAAACAGAAACACATCACTAAGTCAAAAGTAGGATACCAAAATGCGTTTTATCTTAACATTGCTCCCATTGATGCAAACTCCATTATCTTTAATAAAAGCATACCAAGGCTATACTGAGTCCTCTGAAACCTCCTCCTTAGGTAAGCAGTCCAGAAATCTTCTGGTTTCAGCTCTCACAAGTTATTACATGAAAACCTTCCCTATGTTTCCCTTCTAAAGCATTGCTTTTAATGGGCACAAAAAGTAACTAATGGCTGAGTGTAAAATTAAGTAGGATGGCTTCAATTTAGCTTACATGTTTGTCTTTCCAACATTTCCAGAACAAAAATTCAATTCTGATGTAAGCTTGTGCAACTTCCATTGACTCTACTAGGAATTGAATCTTCTTACGTCCCCTCAAAATTTGATCCCCACTGAAAACCACACTAGACTACTTCATGGATGCTCTACACCACTGAACAGTATAACTATCACAGAGATTGTAATAAAGTTATCAGAAGATTTTTCAACAATATTGCTGTATTGGAGAATCTTCTTTGCATTGGTATCTCTTCTAGGATTCAGAGGCACTTGGCTGTCTGCTTCAGGCCTCATAATCCTAACACACTTGAGGCACATGTCCTTTACCAGCAAAGCACTACTTATATACTGCAAGCAAATTCTGAAACAGTCACCTGTTTCCTCAGCAATTCTCAGTGATGAACAAACCCTTACCTCTTAGCAAGTTTTTCCTTTTGGTTCATAATGAAAAATATTGGTCACCAGCTAAATAGTTACCCAATCTTTTTCTGGTAAGATGTGACCCATTACAACAGTAATGTTCCAGAACTCACTACTTACTTTGCCATTGCGTAAGCAACATTTAGTGGAAGCAGAATATTAGAAGGAATGAGAGGTCTGAAAAGAGAGAATGCAGATGTAAGACAACAACCATGAGCATAAAAGATCACTATGGTTTAGAAAAACTGCAGTCCACTAATT
The DNA here is from genome assembly GCF_000687185.1 of Egretta garzetta. NCBI lineage: Eukaryota > Metazoa > Chordata > Aves > Pelecaniformes > Ardeidae > Egretta > Egretta garzetta. The sequence goes on along the minus strand of NW_009259718.1, from coordinate 1,094,183 downwards.
TCAGTGGAGTTACACCGATTTTCCATAAGTCAAGTTCTGTAGCTGCGTGTTTAAGAATCGTGCCTGAATATTAAAAAATTCTTTCATAGCTAAGGAGCGACAGGGGAAGTTTCACCAGTAGGAGTGAGTGTTATTCTTCTGTCAAAGCAGAAAGTGGAATTGCAAAACAAGACAATAATTAATAGAAGTTAGTTTTGAGTGTGCTCTGTGAAACATTCTGTGTATGTTTCGCTAATCACTTTACTTTTTTCACTTTGAGATTTTGAGAGGGTTTTATTTAATAACTCGAAATCCTGAAATTAATTCCTACAATCAGTTGGTAACATAAGCTCTTTTGGACTTAGCTGATTTGATTATTTCCTTTTTTACAGTATTTTATGAAGTATCTTGAAAGTGATATATGGGCTCAATGACATATTCCTTCTTAGGCATTCTTATAGTTTGCATATTGCAGTTCACTATCAATTTCCCTTAGCCTTTGAGAGACTTTAAATCTTCATTTCAAATTGCAGAAGATAACATCATCTTTGTCCTTTTTTTGTTGTTGTTAAAGGAGCCACAAAGAACTTCAATTTATTAAACTTGGCAATTTTTTAATATTTAAAGTGGACACGTTGGCCAATAGCTGCCAACTATAATAGCGATGTAATTCAAAGTATGTCACTAAGCTGCGAATGTTTGTATGCTAGCTGTTGGTTCAGATCTTGACTGAGCCACTACTCACCTGCAGTGTCATTCTGGAAGGAGCAGAGTAGTACTGCAGTAGAGCACATCATTGCTGAAAAGCTAATCAAGGATTCCCTTTGCTCTCTTTCTGCTCTTGGCAGAAACTGGGAGTTAAGAGGTTCCTCCTTAAGAAAGCACCTTTCCAGCGGTCTGGAGAACCACAATGGCCTTGTGAGCATCTTCTTCCTGTGTGTAGGAGGTTCTACAGCCCAAAGCTTTCTACAAATAATTATTACGTACAGAATATGCTTATATGGTAACTCATTACCTGAGAATTCTGGCATAGTGTGAATTTTAAAAGACCTTGTGATTTAAGGTTTGGTTACTGTTTAGATTTTCTATAGCAGTGATCAAAGAACCAACAGAATAGACAAAAAAAAAAAAAAAAGCTCTGGCATATATTTAGGTACTCTTTAAACTGCACAAAAGCAAACTTCTGAACTCAAATCAGTTCATTCCTTACCGTGCAAAATATTTGTAGCGATTCCTTCCACTAACTTCAGGGTCTTCATACACAATTTGAGGTAGTTGAAGAGAAGGTTGAGCTCTAAAAGGCAAAACACAGGATTCCTTACTGTCATCTAAGAAGTATATTCAGAGCAGTTCTTTTTTTCTTATGCTTTTTTTTTTTTTTACCCCATTATCTCTCTACTTCTCTGCTTGCACAATCAAACATACACATTACAAAGTCCACAAAATCCCCATACTTATACAAGCAATTATATTTTGCTTTTTTCATACTTGTATACATAGCAAGACAGTTTGACACTATATATATATTCCCCACCATGAAATGGTGGTTTGCTGCCTTTAATAAAACTTCCTCATGTGCTTGCCATAAAAAGAATTGGCCACTTGTAAATGCTTGACCTTGTAAAGTAAACTACTTTCATTGGGAGTGGGGGAGCAAGCTCATTTCCTTAAGAGTGAAAAACTTTCCATAACAGAAAATATGTGTAAAGGAGTATAAGCAACAAAGGGCTATATATATAAGATACTTTCTACCCTTCAAAAATAACTAAAGAGATTTTGAGCAAATGTGGAAAATTTTAGTATTGGCAATTTCAATTTGAAATGTCCAATAGAGAAGAAAAATTGGACTGACCATGTGAATGATTCAAAACCTATGCTGGAACAAGCATATCTTTTGAAAGAACATTCTCTCTTCATTTTCTCCCCCATTTTGTATTTAAAGTAGGCAGACTGTTTAAATTCTTCACTATAACATCTTAAAGGGTTTTCTTTATTTTAAGACCATGAGGTAGACCTCATTAAGGCAGTCAGTGAGAGAATGGGTATAACCGAGTCCTTTGAAAGCTACACATCAAGATTGCTATTTGATTTCACAACCACTTTATACTCCAGTCTTACTCTGGACAAGATACAGAAGTTCTTTAAACATAAAAAAAACAGCCCATGTCATGCCATCAAGGTAAGTAATTTCTTTAAGCTATGGGAAGTCCTGAAGGTCATGTTTTTCGTAGACCATTTTTGGCAACTTGTAAGAATCTGGACCTCAGATGTGTGGACTGCAGGTGCTAGAATTGGTTGCTGCTGCCTGATTTTAAATACAGAGGCATATTTGCAGAGATCTGGTTAACAGTACATAACATTACTCGACAGCTGGGATCAAAACAAAGGCTTGCATGCTGAGATCAGTTGTCTTCAAAGACCCCATCTCAGCCCTGCGAGCTGCGCTGTGGGAATTCAGGAGCCACAGTATGGCTACCCACTATAGCAAAGCCTATAGAGAGATGCTTCATTAACCTCCTGTGACATGCAATTTACCGCAAAGGTAAGTTTGAAATCACATAAAAAAAGAGAGGGAAAGGTTTTGAGATGCGGTGCAGTAACCTGAGATACTTGCTCAGCACTAATCAACCTATTATTGTGAAGTTGCGTTTATAATTCAAATGAGTTAATTGAGCTGATGGCTAGTTCCACTCGCTGACTCTTTACATATCAGAGTGTTGCTCCATCCAGATGGATTTGTGTTTCATTCAGCACAGGTGGGCACTTATTCTTATGATCTAACTTTATTAGCATAAGCTGTTCATCCTATTATGGTATAGTTATAGGCACAATGGGAACCCAGTGAAATAGCCCCTTATATTCCACAGATCCTGCCTCTTGGATGTCCTTGACTCAAATTTGCTGACTTTGCTGAAATAAATGAGCATTTATTCCTGGTAACCTTGCAGAGGCAATGCAACTACTGAAAAGACAGCTGGGAAATATTCTCTCTTGTGTTTCAGCAACACTGTCAATCAGTGCAGGTTGAAACAGGGGATGTATTTCTCACTTCTTGTTAATTGCAAGACTCTCTGCAAATACATGTTGTTGAAATGTAAATCAATTTTAAAGCAGTGCAGGCATCAAATAAATTCTTGTTACAGAATATCAGGCAAAATATCAGAAGCCAAGTGAGGTTTGCATATGCTGGGGATAGTTTAAAATTCCTGAAAATAATAAGAAATTAAAAAAAAGGCTCCAAATTTCTTATTTTATTGTGGAAATGAGAAGAATATGGTTTCAAAACTGAACAAAACCAGGTGTGAAATACACTGTATCACTCTTGAACATCTGTGATTAGTCTGGCATGTGGTAGAACTCAAGTTACCAGCAACCCTAGAGCATGCATCATCTGAAAAGCCCATGGCCTAAAGTTAGCTTGTTAATGCAGCAAAAACCTCTGAAAACAACTACCTAGGCTGATGCCTGCAGTCTTGAATACAGCTACAAGAGGACTCCAGAAAATGCATGGTGTGGCAAATCACATAAATGGTTTTTTAACTATTTGCTGAATCAGAATCCCCAACTGTGACTCTAGGAGAAAGTTCAACTAGGAAACCCCTGCACTAAAAAAGTGGTGCCCTGGTTCAGGCCCCCTACACCGTTGAATGAGCAGCAAAAGCAATCTAACCAGCTGCAACTGCAGGAGACTAAAAGGAAACAGCTCCT
>NW_009259718.1:1087293-1090482 GCF_000687185.1 Egretta garzetta | reverse complement strand
TAACTTGACTGATCTATAAGAGATTGAAATAACTCTCTTTTCTTTCCCGGCAACCGCTGCAAAGCAGATAGCACAGGGATGAAGGAATGTGCAACATCCACCCTGTAAGAAACAGATGGGCAACCATACTCCACAACAGCTGCAATCTCTTAATTTCAAGGGAAATACAAGTAGGAGCAAATTGCAGGCATCTCCACTTCAGTGTGCATGGGTTTTTGTTGGGTTTGTTTGTATGTTTGTTTTAAATTATCCAACCATAGAACACTTACACAGCAAGCTGCTGAAGAGCCTCCAGGCGCTGCTGAGCCCTCCCTCTCCATCTTCGGTCAATAAATGGAGGCACTGGATCTTTGCCCTCCAAGCACAGACTGTGGCCCGGGAAATGGATCAAGCTACTAAACATACTTCTGAACATTGGTGCCTTTTCCTAATGTTTGTGTGGACACAAAGAAGAAAGTCAGTGATTTATAGATTTCAAATAGCATTGAAGAGACCAGAATTTCAGCTTGCTGTGATTTACAGGACTGCACATTTGGGATGGGGAAAGAAGGCGGCATACATATGCTAATGATGTCAGCTGGTTAGATGGTACCTCTCAAGATGTGGAGCATACCAGACTAGCAGCAGATGCACAGATTTGTCTTCTGGCTGTTTTCCAGTGTCTAAACTTATACTTAAAACCAAAGGGTCTAATGGTTCATTACATAAAGAAGTTAGCGTGCAGTAACTGTGGATGTGCAGTAATGCGAACTTCTAGTATGTAATTCCCTCCTATTTTGTGTGCTCTAGAAATTAAGTAACATATTCCACTTACAGAGTAGAGTTACATTATTTTATACTGTAACAGTTTTAGCATGTGTCAAAAATATCCCGATGGGAGTTAACGCACAAAAACCACATTAAAAATCCACACCCTTCCTTCTAAGCACTAATTTTCCTGGGTAGATGTGCCTTAAATCTCTACATTTATGGTTGCAAATACACTGGAGTTACAACTGCAAAAATTTAAGTGATGTAGCTATATTGGCTTGTGCTTCTGTAAAGCCTGAAATCAGATTTGAATTGTGAATCGCCCCTTTCATTTAAGCGGGTGCTAACTCAGATGCATATAGAGTAGCGGTGACATTTCAAGTACACTAACTCACCAGAGTGTAAGACAGTGTCAGATGATGAAGATCTAGGCACCCTACCATCAGCAGCTGCCTGCTGTGCATGAGACTGCACTTTTGTTTCATTTCTCTTCAAAAGGAATTCAACTTCCGAGAGTTTGTAAAACCCTATAAACTAATATTATCACAACCCCTGTCCACCCCATTTTGGATGCTGTAGATTAAGAACTTAAAGTTGTATTGTTTTGAATTGCACATTATGCACTTGCTGATCCGTATGCTTAAAAAATGTTTTAGGCAAGCCAGAGTCTGTCATCATATCCATCCGCGACATTACACCTATGGCGTGACAACATTAGTGACAGTATGCCTGCTTACTTTGTCTGGCCTGAACTGTTAACACAGCCATATTGGTGCAAGGATCTCTGTGATGACAGGCAATGTTCCCAGCTCCGTGTGTATGTCTCTCTACAGAGAGGCAGACAAACGCACATTTTTTTCATGTAGATAAAGAGTCTGAGACTAAGGGGTAAGGGACATCCAGAAACATCCTTAAAAAAAAAAAAAAAATGTTTCTTGAGTCCATTGTTGGAATGCTGCTCAGGGATTTTTCGCCTCAGCAATGGAGTTTCAGGGTTCAGAATACCTGCCTCGCAGGCTCAGATAAGCACATAGCTACAGAAGGACTCTGTTTAAAATCCAAGTCATTGTGCAGTTGTACAGTCTGTTTTCCTTTGGCATTCTACCTATATGTAGCCTGTCTAGTCGCTGCTGTCTAAAGGTGTGACTGCAACTCTCACAGACATGCCCTAGCTGGTTTTAAACTAGCTAGGGTGAGTACCGATAGCGGGGGAGCAAATGCAGTAGAGCTAAGCATGGGCTAACTGGCTAAGGGCTTGGCTAGGAAGTTAAATTGCGCTAACCTAGTATGAAGAATCAGGATGGGTTTGCAATCTTCACTGGCTGCTTAGCACTTGCTAGCTAGTTTATTTTAAACTGTCTAAGTATGCTACCTTGAGCTGTAGTGTAAGTATATCCCAAGGTAAGTGAGGAGGCACCATGTGAAATAACACATTTTTAACAGCTCTGCTTGAACAACAGCCCAACAACTTTCCAGTTCTTTTATTAGATCTTAGTGACGTATACAAGCTATTGCTAACAGCATTTGGAGATATTCTATTAAAAATACTGACACACAATTTAGGAAATTAATCGGGACATGAAACCAGGCATTTCTAGGCTGCTGCTACAGGCACCCTAGGCCAGCAGTCATGGTTACTCCCTGCATTAAATCTTGTTTTAGATAAAACTGCTTCTTTTGCTTTGTATTTTGCTGTTTTAAGGGAGCAGCTTAGAACTGAGACAGAGTTTCTACCCATGTGCATGCATACACACAGAAATACAAGGTACTCGTGTGAGCTATCTTTGGCCAACACCTACCACTTTATCACCAACAAGTTGTACATGGACATTTGACTTTGAATGGTCCTTCCCACTTGATAGTGTGTACAGAGGGTCTGAAAGATAAGCGAACAAATGGAACTAGTTAGATATTTGAGGAATCAGCAAGAATCATCAGTCAGGCTCTACTTCCCTCTTTACAAGTCTGTCCATGAGAGAGTATCAAACAAACTAGGAAAGCAAAACCACCCGAAATACATGTCTCCATATTAAAGAACCTCCACCATCACAGAAATGAGCCTCAGAGCTGAAATACTACTGTACTGTGGAACATGCACATGACTGAAGAAGAATATACTTTCCGTGGAAGCGCTGCCAACTTAAGTAGAAAATGAAGAAATTAAACAGAAAAAAGCGAGCATGGTGCAGTGGTGATCGGTGGAAATACCATTCTGTATGTGGTGCTTCCCTCTGGGAAATCGAGCTAGTGCTGGCTTTCCTCCAGCTCGCAAATCTCTCCAGCCTCTCCTCGCTACTGATGACTCCCTTACTGCTGCCAACCCCAACGCTTTGCCACGATGTGGCTCTGCCCTGCCCCTGGGGCGGCACCCATCTTCCCAGCTCCAGACCTGCTTTCCCTGCCTAGCTAGTTGCCGCTGGCTCAGTGACAGCCCCTCGG
>NW_009259718.1:1071005-1086183 GCF_000687185.1 Egretta garzetta | reverse complement strand
CCGCGGGCTGCGCTGCGGCAGGGGCGGAGGGGTGGCTGGGCTGTAGCCGGAGGGGGACAGGGAAGGATGGACCCGGGAGGGCAGGGCCTAGGCGTTGTGCTTTTTAACAGCTCTTGCTCAAGGTGGTTTACGTGATGCTCTCCAGTCCCCCTGCGTCCTCACGCAAGCGCTTAAGAAAACGGGTTTAGCAGTTACAGTGGGGACCGGATTCGAGCCCGGGTATTCTTATTCCTGGCTCTGGTTGTTACTGCTTAGGACTTCTGCTGCCATAAAGTGGTGGAAATAGGCTTGGTATCTGCCTCCCAGAGAGACTGCAGGTGTTTCTGAGTTTGTAAAGCATCTGGGGAGACCTGGACAAAGCGTTACAAATAAACATGACGCTGTTATTGAGATGCATTGCTGGTTTTGCAAGGAGGAGGCCATCGCCTTCTACGAGGACCGAAGTTGGAAGCTTCTTTGTGCTGTTAAAGCGGAAAGGCTGATGTCAGCCTAAGGGGATTTCAAAGCAATGCTGTCGAGACCTTTGGAACAGGGCATGAAAAGCAGCAGAATTGTGAACGGGCCCTCTCCTCTGCCTGCAGTCTTGAAGCAGGTCCCTCGTGTTAGTTACTTTGTGTATAAAACCCGCATGTATATCAAAGAATTATTCACAGCTTGCCATGTCTGACATAAATTTTTGGCCCCTCAGTGCTTCATCACAGGAGAGCAGTGTTAGGACCGTGGTTCCAAATTCCCTGGCTCTGCCGATTTACACATAGACTTCAACATTCCAGTGCCAGTTTAGTTTCTTAAAGGCCCGACACTTGTTTGAAGCAACAACTTCTTTCTTAAGGTAGTGGATCAAAATGGGTCAATTGAAAACTCTGATGTGGGTCTGAACTAAGAAATGCTGTCACAGCATTGTTGCTGGCTGACATCTGTAGGACACTGCTTTCCACAGTGGATTGATCCATGCCCTACAGATACCCAGCAGGCCGTAAAGGCCCTTACTTTACTAAAGAGCTTTACAAACTGATACCTTATAATTATTGACAGGGGCAGCGAAGGTTACTTGCTAATAGAGTTGCTCAACGTTTCTCAGGATCAGGTTCAGTTTTCCTCTTCTGTATCTCTTTTCATTAGAACTTCATCATTTCCATGGTGAAATTTTCCATGCTGGACATCTGCCTTGAGGTAACGATGTGTGTAAACTGTATGTTGGCCAAAAAACTATTCTTTGTCAGCTCCACCTTCTCACGTTTTACCACTTTAAGGTTTTCAGAGATGACTGGATACAGGCGGCCTGGACTTCTGTTCATCTGATTAGGACTGGATGGAAACCAAGTAGAAAAGGAGGAATCGAACTCAGTTACATGAGTTCTTGACAGAGTACAGCAAAATGCCAGGGCATAGCCTAGCAGATGAGTACTCTCTGGAGTTGTGGAAGATCAAAAAGGTGCAGTCCCACTATTAGCTTTAGCCACATTAAATTGGACTAAATGTAAGGTGTTGCCACCTTCTTCTGTGTTCACCATGAGCTGCCTGGCCCCCACTGCCTCTGATCTGTTGGTGTTGGCAGCTGAAAGACTCTGGGAAACCATCCCAGGAGACTGATGTGACTGAAAACCAACCTGTCAGAAAATAAAAGAGAAAAGTTTTCAGGTCACTGCGTAGCTGCCTGAAGAGTAGTACTTGCTCACAGGAGGTGACAGGTATATGTGGCTGAGCTAAAAATCTCAAGGCTCGGGTTCACAGGGCTGGCTTAGATTAGATTAGTGTGTGTGTGTGACATACTGGCTTATTTTTAACTAACATTTCTGAGAAATCGCTGTGAGTTACAGATGTGGACAGTGAACAGCCTTACAAGTGTTGAAAGATGCGCTGATTGTTACCATCTTGAATGTTCTTTGCCTGAAGTCGTTATATTCCTGTGGGCCTGCGGCTGGAGCGAAACCTGGCCAGGGCCCCTGGCATGCTGGTATGTGCTATGGCATACACTGAAATGGCAAAGCAGTGAGGTTTGGTCTGAATTGGTCTTTATTTTTTTCTTATTTTTGCAGATCAGCCATTTCCAAAGAAAAGGCTCCCAAAACTCAAAAGGCTCTGACAAAATGTTTGATCCCTGGCAGTAAACTCTGGCAGTCTTGTCTCTGACCAGCCCTTTGGAAAAGGGAGTCAAAGCTTATCTGTCAGGTCTGTCTGTCCGTGTCAGGGATGCACACTGTCGCTCTGGCGAAAATGAGCTGCAGGCAACTAAACAGTAAGAGATCGAAAAAGATTCCTGTTTCTTAGCTACGGTTTTCAAAGAACTTGACTGATGGGCTTTCTCCTCAGAGCTGCAGGCTGTAGCATGATTTTTTTTGTGTTGGGGTGGGGGCTTATTTTTTTCCAGTAATAGCTTTTCCAGAACAAGACTGTGTAGCTAAGCTGGTGTGCTGTCTATGTGATTTTTTTTTTAATTTTTTTTTAATAGCCGCTTGGCTCTGAGGGGACACCAGGTGCTCAGATGTATGAGTAAACTGTCCACACCTTTGTGAGTTACTGTGTAGTGACTGGGTGGACTAAATCTGTGCCAGTGCTTAGCAGGTTGCAAAATTGTGGTAAAGGGCACTAGTCTAGCTGCCTGTGAAAGAGGCTGAGCCAAATGCATTTTACCTCACATTAACCTTGAGATAAGATGGTGTAATTTGCTGCAAGATGAATGACTGCTGTTCTGTTGATGGACTTGTTATGCTGCGATGACTTGCTGATGTGTTTGAACTGCAAAATCAGGCAAAGAGAAGTGGAAAATTGAGACAAGGAGGGTGGGATTAGGTATTAGCTGAAAGCAGAATAGTAGCTGGACAAAGAGAAGATGGATTGGACGTGAAGCTGTGGTTTCAGAGGAGAAACTTGGCTGGCTGAGCAAAGAAAAATTAGTAGGAGAGCAGGGTGGTAGAGAACCAGTGTGCAGGGGGAGGAGGGAGAGGCAGGGTGAGCAGCCAGTAGAGTGGAACTGAAGCGGTCTGGAGAAGAAAAATGGGAGACCTGGATGAGGAGCTGAAAAAGTGGGGAAGGGCATGGAAAGGCAGGACTGGGGGGGAAGCAAAGAAGTTGAGCTAAACAGATGATGCGTCTCTCTACTCTGTTTTCCTTCTGCCCTCCAAAGCCTGTGAGGGAACCGTGTTTCTTCTTCTCCCCTGCAATCCATGAGGATCTGTGAAACCCCTGGGAAGATGTCATCCGTCTGGCTTTAAGCCTAATTGCGTAGGTGGCCCTCTTCTGCTCTGTTTGTTAGCAGTTGTCCAATGACAGCATTGTTGTGGTGCTGGGTGCATGTGATGCGTCGTGGCAGCTTTTTTCTAGTTATTAAAAAAATCTAAGTTACAAGCAACAAAATTATAGCATTAAAAGCACTGCTGAGGCTTTGATGTCAGGAAATGCCAAAATTAAAGTCATTATTTAAAATTAGTAACCGTTAGAGCGCCATTTCCCATTCTTGCCACAGGATGTCACAATTTCTCCATGTATGGTCCAGCACAGTCTCCTAACCTGGGTGGTGCCACTTCACTGCTTCTATTAAATGTGAAATGATATAAAATGAATTTGGCCCTTTGACCCATCCAAGGTAAGCCCTCATTTTCGTTCCCTCTCCGATCTCCACGTGGTTTGCTAACTGTTTATAATAAACACCTCTTTCCAGGTGCATGATTCAGAAGGAGTAGGAAAGCAGCAGCACGAGGCTGCAGTCAATGTGGTGGCTAGGTTTTTAATCCAGGAGAAAGGGGCCTTCCTCCCAGCCCATCAGAAGAGGTGGTGAAGGAGAGTGAGGAAAAGAGGAGGAGGAGGAAGCAGACGTAAGTCTCAAAAAGATGTGAGAAGCCAGATGCTGTGAAATCTGATGTTTTGTGGATCTGGGCCTTGTCTCTCTGCTGGCTTTTAGCTATAGTAAGGCATTATATCCATTGTGGAATACCTCACTTGTAACTCATGACATCTTTTGTAAAAATGGCCTTGGACTACTGATTGTGGTAAATGGAGCGTTGCCACGGTGAAATATTTTGTTCCTTTGTGCTGTTTTTACTGAGAGCTCTGCTAAGACAGGCATCTTGAGATACAACTACTGAAGCGGAAAAAACAGATGAAAGTCTTTATAGGAGACCTGTTTTGTCTTGCTTTTCTTTTCTTAGTATGACTGTTGGCACATTTCCTGTACTAAAGCAATCTACAGATGAGGATAACCTAAAAAGTCAAAGTTCAAAGAAAATGAAGTAGTAGTACTTTGTGATCACAGTTAAAGGATTCACTTCAAAGCCTGCTAAAAGACTTGTGTAATGGGCTTGATCAGCACTTAAAAAAAAAAAGGAAGGCAGAATTTAGGACATTTTCAGCCCATGCTTTAGAGAAGTCCAACTTGTGACAAAAATCTAAGTTTGCCATACTTCAGGCATCCTCTGAAGGACATCCATTTACTTAACTTCACTTAGGTCAGCTTTGGATGAGATTCTTAATGAACAGGGATGACATTTGGATTATTTGCTGGGCTGAAGTCAGGAACATTGTTGTCTCACCTCAGTAGCAAAAGGATCTTGGATTGAACTCCTTAGGGAACTAGTGAATTCCTAGTGTTCTCACTCCTCCCATGCAACACTCAGAGGAATAAATGGCAATGCCAACATGTTAGCTTGCAGCTTTCGCGTTCCAGTGTGTTAAGACATTTCTTTTCAAAATTAAACCTCAGATTCTTCAATCAGCAGAGGAGATGCTACATCCTAGTCAGAAGAGAACAACCAGAGGAACGATTTGATAGAAGGGAACTATTACATTGACTTAACAGACAGGATTTCATCCCATATTTCTGGATATTGGGATGAGCTTGCATCTTCAAAGCAATTCAACTACTTCTTGCTTCTGGAGACCTGCATGAGGAATGTGCTAATAACTGAGTTGTGATCAGATTCTGTATCTGCTTTTCATGATGTTTGGCTCCAGCCTTATCATCTGTTTGTCTATTTAAAAGCTAAATAAATCAACAACTGTATTTGCTGGTAACTGCCTGTTGAGCTGGGGGGGAGAGAGAAAACCCACTGACTGCAAAAATGAAGTCCAAGTGCAGGGAGGGGGGGGGAAGGCAGGCAAGAGGCAGCTGTAACTAGAAGGAGCTTCAGGAGGGATGGGAGATATTTTAGAGAGTGGCAGGGGTTCAGGTCACCACTGAGTTCTGGTTCTGGTGATAACTGTTTCTGTCAGCTCCATGCTAAGCTGAGAGAGGACAGTTCTTTCTTTAAAGGGCAATCCTGAAAACCATTTGGAGCCTGTTAATGGTCTGGATGGGATAGATGCGAATTGCCCTGTTTTACTCAGCCAAGCCTGAGGAGAGGCCCTACTGAAGTACTGATCTCTTCAGCACTTGACTGGTGCTACCTGTTCAGCCTGCAGGGATGCAGGGAGGGTGCTGTCACCGGCAATGACCATCCTGGCCTGGCCCATCGATCATGCTTCCCGACTCTGCTCTCCCGCAGACTAGCCAGGGGGCCAGCATGACTAAGAGGGGTGGTGACTCCCTAAGAATGTAAAGGGCAGTGATGTGCGGAAACAGATTCCACAATCTGTAAGATTGTAAAGGAGGTATGTTTATTCAGCGCTAGGCAGCACTGGGGGTAGTCCCACCAAAGTCACGCGCACTGCAACGCGGCAGCTTGCCCTGTTTATATGTAGCAAAGTGTTACGTGGACATGAAGTTTCCCAATACGCCTATACATAGGCATAACCTGTCCCCGCTTCGTATTAAAATTAGTTTCAAGAGGTCATTTCCATAAGTCCCTCCCGCCTGCACATGCTCAGTGATTTGAGTCGGTGGTCTTCAGGGGTCGTTTACTTCATCCACTCCTCTTCTTCACCTTGTCTTTTTGGTGAACTCCAGCTTCTACCCCCCTTATTCCACTGTCAGAACAACACAGCCGGTACCAACTGGCTCCCCATCCTTGGCTATCCTCATATCGACAAAGTGCCAGATGCTTTGTTCTCCTACAGGCCTTCCAAGGCCTGTAACAAAGATGGGCCATTTGCTACTAATCTCTCCTCTTCCACGTTCCCCACAGTGTTAGTTTCTTATCTATAGTTTACTTCATATGATTAGTAAGTTAACCTAAAACACAACGCTAGCAATTTAAGATGGAGCTACAGTTGGCTTCACAAAGGTCCTTTTGTTAACCCTTTAGCATCCCTTCAGGTGGTAGAGAGAAAGTTGTCTCCTTGAGCTAAGGGGATCTCTCTACCCAGAAGCTCAGGAGTCAGTAGCTTGATTTTTACTGGCTGCTTGATGGATGGTTTGTCCTAAAGCCCACAGTAGCACAGGGTAGCTCAACAGCTCAGCAGACAGGGAGACACATAGTATGTATTTATCTGACATGTCAAAAACTATACAATGGAGTACCTTGCTGACCCCTGCAGCATTTCTGCTCTCCTTGCTCTTTCTCTGTTGTTTGCCACGGTGCCTGGTCAAGTCTGGCTTCCAACTAGTTGGAAAACTTTTTCAAGGAGTGAATGTTTGTGCTCGCCTGATCTGAAGGGGGAGCATCAGGGACTCTTGATTTTCCGTGACCATTTTAGCCACTCTCTTCATGGAAATTAAATAGCTGGACAGAAGTGCTATGGAGTCTCATTTCAGCTGGTTATTATAATAGAGTATAACTCTTCCATACACTGCACTCTTATTTCCTCTTAAACAATTAGTGCAACATGATCTTAATCCTGTCTATTAAACCTTCCCAAAAAAGTGTTTACTAATCATCCTTTAATTGCAGTCACTGGATGGAGGTCAGCTGAGGGCTAGCACACATCCAAGGGCGCAGGGGAGGCCTACCAGAAATAAAAGGGTGAGACAACAGTGACGGGACACTCAGGCCCTGGGAAGATAAAAAGCTAGAATTGGGTAGGGGCTGAATAGAGCCCTTTCAAGGATTGGGGAAGGATGCATAACTATCGCTTCCCTCGTGTAAGAAAACAAAGCCTGTGCTCTCTCCAGTCTTGAAAGTTCCCCTATCTTTCCCCTCTGCCTTTGCCTGCACCCACACAGCCCTTCCCGCATCACATCCCAGTCTCAAACAGTGGAGACTGAACAGGGGACAGTACAGGATCTAGAGCACATCACTGGTGTCTTGATGTATCAACTGTGAGAGCGTGATAGGAACTCGGAATCTCGCGTGTTGATCTAGAAGCATCCCCTCTTTGATCCCAAGGAAGTCTTTGGATGCACCCCGAGGAGAATCAGACCTGGAAGAATACATTCTGGGTTTTAAATAAGGAGCTGGAGTTGTCAAAGTTAATGATGTGCCAGTCCAGACAGGACGCATTGAGTAAAATCCAATGTTTGTTACACAGAGTAAGTGCTGACCCAAGACACTCAGTACTTGGAGAAAATACTGCACAGCATATTGAAAAACAGGGCAAAATGGTCAGCATATGAGCTTGAGCTGAAAGTTGAGATGAAATTTTCTGCCATGTAGATGACTTGTGTTCTCACGTCACTTTTTAAAAAATAATTGTAGTCCAGCTACATAATAGATTTAGGAAGATGTCAATGTAAATAGGCCCTCTTGAGAATCCCTCCACCTGCATATGGAGATGCCGTAATGCTTCTTCAAATCTGACCCTTAAGCACCTGATAGTCAAGTCCAGTTGATTCTTGGTGGGAATAAGGATTCTAAAGATCTTTCCAAAAGTGCCAATAATGCTCACTGGGCTCACTTAGAAATTCTTCTCCTGGATCAACAATAAGAAAAGCAGAAGAACACAAGTGCAAGAGAATTAAGTGATGAAAGTCAAAGTCCAGCTTGACCACTGATTTGAAAGAAATGGCTTAAGAGCAACTGAATTTTCTACATTATTCTGTAACTTTGCAAGTAACAGCTGTGGGGATTCCAAATGGATTCAGAAGATGTGTAATGTTGCAGGCTCTTTACAAGCAGCTTGCAGCATTGTACAGCATATGTCTTGATGCAATATTTAAAAGCAGCGAGATGCTGGGATGTGAGCACATAGAAGTATGCAGCTGCAATCAGTGACATCTCAAAAATTGAATGACTCATGTATTTGTAAATACTAATGATTCCTTTCAGGCTTCCAGTTAGCTCCTGCAGTTTGTTGTGAATGTTAAACTGTTTGCTATAGTGGAGCTTCACATGTCATAAAACATGATCAAGAGAGACTTGAATAGATTCAAACAAGCCAGATTTGACACTGACACAGACATCAAAGTGGCATGCTACCAAGCAGAATAAAATTCTTAAGAGCAGCAACACCTAGGGGACAAAAAGGACGATTGGAATGTGTGCAGTGGAAAAGAAGTGGACCTACTGTATTGCTGCTTCTCAGTTGATCAAGAGCTTAACATCATTCGTTGGAGTTGTTCAGAAACACTGCCTGGTTTGTAGCAGAACCGATCAAGGCTGGAAGTTGGTATTACAGAGTATTTAATGGAACTACAGTAAGGCATTTTTTTCTTCAATACTCAGGGAAGTGGACTTGGGTTCTGAATGAGATTTCCTGTAACGCGTAAACACAGATCTTGGACAGCATTTGAATTTTGTGGGGTGACTAATTGGAGATCATCCATGCACACATGTGGTGCTATGTCTTAACAGTGGCTCAGCTGTCTTGACTGCTTGGGGTCACATTGTGATCAGTTCTGACAATTCATGCAGGGGTTATGGAGAAGTTTGAAAGCCTTACTGTTTGAAGTCATGAGAAGTGAGAATGAAAGAGGTTTCTTGTTTGGAAAGAACTATATAGGCAGCTGTCTTGGTCAACTGTGAAGTGGAGGAAAAAAAACGTATCTGAGGATTCCCCCGAGAGACTAATATGTATCTCCATCACGCCTAAACACTTTTAAACGTGGCCTATTTTTTTCTGATTTTTAACTGAAAACAGAGGGTCTGACTGCAGTGGAGGGACAGACCTTTGCAGATTCATGTCTTTTGGAGGATTAGTGATGTTGTTTTCCAAATACAGGTTAGGATTTTCTGACTTACCAAGCATAGTGACTGTCAGAAAATACACACTTGTCTTCTTCAGCCACACTCTTTTGTTGTAGCAAATGCAGCCATTTGAGTGCAAACACCTGGCCTTTCCTTCCCAGGAGTCTGTGCAATGGGATCTATTCCAGAATGCTTGGATTTTCATGGGTGTTCCCTCCACAAAAGAGAGCAGCTGATCAGGCATCCCAGCAAGCATGGACCAGGTAAGCCTGACCAGGCTTGAAATGTGCATCCAACATCAGCTGCTGCACATCTGCAGTGTGGAAAAGCTGCCATGTTGCCAGAGGCTCAGTCGTTCTTGCCTCCAGTGCATGTGGAAGAGTCAGGTCACTTTGTGGCATGGTACCAAATGCTAGCTTCTTTCTTTTGCCATGTTACCAGGGAGATTGCATACTGCATTTGCTGATCTGGCTTTTGCAGTGTTGCATGCTTGGCAAATTCATAATCTTTACTAATATGTTTGGATATGCTTTCAGCAGGCAGTGAAAAGAAGAGGCGTAGCATGAAAGTGATGATAGTCATAATCTTAGCACAAACTGGGGAGAGATGTGCAGAAAAAAACTGTGAGCACGTTAAGATCCTTTAAGTTTATACCAAAGCCAAGCACTGATGTCTCCCCTCCCACCCTGCATGAACATCCAGATTTCACTGGAAAAGTCATTCATTGCTGGAAACTGTCTCTCGACTGTAGTATAAAAACATTGGTTTCTTGGCAAAAGCAAGCAGTGGTGGCAATTCTTGAAATTAATTTTGCTGCAAATTTTGATTGGGACAAGATTTTCTGTTCTGCCTGTTGTTGCAGGAGGGTCACTATCTTCTTTACTGTGGAGGGTTAGGCCACAGAGTCCTGGTCCCAGCATGAAACCCCAGAATTTCTGGGATGCTGGGGGCCGAGTCCTGCAATGTGGGAGGCAGCAGTTCTGGTTCTAAAGTGGAAAGTGACTGCAATCTTGTGAACTGCCTTCCACCTCCAGCCTCTGACGCTCTGAAGATTTGGCTGAACTTCTGGCAAGAGATGATCTGTTGCAGTACTAACTTGTAGGGCATTCAAAGAAACAGAAATGCCTTAAAACTAATCATGATTCTACTCTTGTTTCTTTAAGGGCTTGCTTGCCGATGTGGAAGGATATTCTATCCATACAGCCTTTCAAGGTGATCTCCCAGGAGGGGATGGTTCAGTCCTGTGGTACAGCGTGCCTGCATACAGAATTCATGCCATAGTCCTGAAACACGGGGATTTGCCTCTTCAGCCCGGGAAGGGACTGGCGCATCACTTCTTGAGGCGATTTTAGCCCAGTGAGCCACTTGCCTTCACCTAAAGATGGAGTTTGAAGCTTAGAGGGGATGTAATTAATCACCTTAGAGTCTCTTCCACTGTACTAGACCAGAGCAAAGGTCCTTCTATCCCAGCATTCATTCTCTCCCGGGTCACACTGCTGAGCTGATAGTATTCGGTAGTTTCAGGTCTGCAACTCGGATCAAAAAAAGAAACTCCATCTTGTACTTGGGCAGTTAATATAATAGGCAACAGGGCCCTGACAAGTCATATTGCTCAGAGGATTGAAGTCCTTTTTTTTCCCCCATGCATAGCTGAGCGTTGACCAAAACCCCAGCCAACTGCTTTGACAATCAGACACAGCGCATGGTTGACTGGGCTGCTAGAGCAGTGGCTGTCTCGTGTTTACACTAAGTCAAAGACAAAAATGTTTCTCTAGACCAATATTAAATCGGTTTCTTTTTTCAAGATGGTAAAGGGTTAGTGGTTCCCAGAATAGGCACTACATGCAAAATATCAAAATACCTTCAGCTTTGTTTCACCACACAGATTTTCCACAGCTAAATTTACCTTCTATCGTGTATATCAGAAGTGTGAGAAATCTGGAAAACCCTGGACTACCCCAGACTGCTGCTTTCAACTGACATTGATAGGGGCTTACCCTACCTAACAGTAGCAATGAATGTAAATATATTTTTGAGGTTCCTTGAAAAGTCTATCCATTTGAGTTCCTCTAACAGACAAGTACTTATTTTTTTTGGACAACCATGCTTTCCATGGGCTGAAACTGAAGAAAGAAGCCAACAGCAGTGCCACTGTGATGTTTACACATCATGAGTCACTGCTATATGTTCTTTAATTCTGATAAAGGGCTGTACAGGGAAAATGATTTGGAACCCTGTGGCAACTGGGCAGTCTCCCCCTGTTTCACCCATTACTCCTCTAAACATAGAGCTGTAAATGTCCAGCGCTATCTGTAGTCCTTGTACTCTCACATGTGGCACCAAGCTGCCAAGTGATGTGGTAGATTGAGGGAGGGTCTCTCTTCATTATCTCTTTCAGAGACTCTGAGATTTTCACTGAATCTCCTTCCCTGGGTACTGGATCTGACAATTCTCCAGCAATCTCAGCTCAGTAGCCTGCCCTTAGTGATTCCTCTTTGACTGGTAGATAAATCTGTTCATCCTGACACGTACTCTTTAATATAATTCTTCTGCCACTGTCAGCAGCAGGCAGAGGACAAAGGGAAAACAAAAAGCAGCAAGCTAACGATCAATCCTTAGACACAATGTAGCGTCAGAAGAGAAAAGGCTGTGATCTTCCCTCTGCACTGTACTCCAAGTTGGTGCAATCAGTATGAAAACATGTTAACTGCACTTTAATGGCAATTCCTTTCCTTCTCCTCCCTCCCAGCCCCTGCCCCTTCATCCCACCAAGAAGTGATTCCTTCTTCCAGGGTGATTCTGTTACAAACTATTACCATGCAGGCAGCATGGCCAAAATAGCAGTGCTCCTCCTTAATCTATTTGGAAAGCTGCTAAAGTTAAAATGAAGTACTGCTTGCAGAGATGTTTAGTCTCCACAGACCATATCTTTGTGCAGACTCCTTCAAAGTCTTCTCCCAAGATGGCTACATTTTAAACTCCCTCTGCCCTTGGTATTCTGTAACTCTGGCAAGAATAACAAATGTGTTTTATTTGGTCTTTTCCTGGTTTCTACAGGCCAAACCAATCTCAAAACTTTTTTTTTTTTTTTTTTTTTAATAAAAGATATTGTTAAATAAAAGATGCCATTCACTTGCAGACTTGGGAAACCCCCGTTGACTTTTTTTTACCACAGACTTTCCCTCAGAATTTGTGTTGCTATCACACCTCTACCTAGGCGTTTGGATAGTGGCCAGCAGATAAAGCTTTAGGAAGAAAAGACAAAGCTAGCTAATTGGAAAGAAAAACATACTTAATATGTTAAAAAAGGCACTGCTTCGGACAGCTGATGCATGCTTTCGATAGGCATTTGAGTCTCAGCTCCATCTTGCAGCATGTTTGTGTGCATTTTGGAAAAGCGCGTTCTGGTCAAGGTATGCATCCTGTGCGTCTTCCAGTTCATGGTGCCTGGCTGCACAGCCTCACAATGTGTGTGTGCTGAACCAGGAGGCTGCGTGGGCATAGGTCAGTCTGAACAACCTCCCCACCCAAATGGGATAGCTGAGGACAGGCCACCGGGATTCATGGATAGTTAAGTAGGTGAGGTGAGTGTTACGTGACACCATTTCATAGGCAATCTCCTCAGGAACCTGCGTTTCAAGGAGTCGCATTGTCAGGGTGCCACAGAGGTGCCTCGATGGTGAACACAGGCGAGCCTCATCTACCCATGAGATGAAAATGTGCTGCTTTGGACTTCTGGAAAAGAGCTAGGTTCAACTTCTCATCTCTCTTTGTGAGAATGAGGGGATCAAAAAAGAATCCTCTCCTAGCATTTACTCATTCAGGTAGCACAAGTCAGCGATGTTGGCATTCACCTTGGCAATCCAGAGAAACAGAAGAGCAAAATTGCTCAATGGAGAATGATCTCACTTCTGTCCTGGCTTATTGGAAGGGTAAATACTGAAAATAATGAAATAATTCTCTTGGACTTGCCCAGGGTCTTGAAAAAATGGGGCTGCTTAGTATTTCATGGCTTGTGTAGAGCAGGACCCTTTTCAGTCTTTTACCTGACTGGAGTGTTCAGATCCCTAGCAGATATTTTGAGCTCCTAAGTTTTGCTGAGACTGGGAGCATGTAACCTGTTTTATAGGAGCTACTGCTATTCACTCCTCATCATGGAGCAAAGTAAATACCTCTGTGACGGACAAGTATGGGATAATCTGCCCCAAGGGTAAAAAAATAATCCTGAAAGCCAGAAATTAATTAAATACCTAAACCGCTGGGTTTCTGTCCCTCCAAATGTTCTTGTCAGTGTTCCTGTAATTTTGCATCCTCTTAGTACCAGCTATAAGCTGCCAATTCTTCTCTGACTCTTGCTATGCCGCATTAAAAGGCACAGCAGCTGCATCCCAGTGGGCATATTCTTCTTTTCCCCTTCCAGGCTCTCAGCAGTGTCACATCTGCTGATGTGCAGCCATTCCCACATTACCTGTGTGGGGGCGTCCCTTTGCTCTACAGCGTGCCTGCCAGTCTGTACACGTGCGACTGTAAGGCTGTCATCACCAGGGCTGGTTGCAGGCACCAGTGTAGCACGCGGTTGCCTGTGGGAGCTGACAGACTGTGGCAAAATAGCCAGGCTAGTTTTGTATATGGCAGAGACCTGGAAGGCAAGAGTGGCTGCTGATGCCTGGTCTGGGGCAGACTGCAAAGGAAAAGCAGCTCTCTATCGTTTCCCTTATCACCCATGGCAGGGACCGGCCAGGCTGGCTCCCAGCCATGAAACGGCAACACTTCACGTTGCCAGTGATGACAGCTATGCTTGTATGTGCAGTACCTGCACAGCCGTGTGTTCTTCACTCCCACGATCTCGTTTTCTGTGCACGACTGTGATAAAGAACTGGGCCCCCATTTTCCCCACTGAGTAGGAAAAAAGAGCTGGCGGGAGTAACTATGGTGGGAGTAACTATGACTCTCTTAAGACGGGATCATAGTTACTGACCGGGCTTAGCTGCGGAGGTCCCACCTCTTCGCTGGATGCCCTTCGGAGTAACTAAGAGGATCTCTGCCCTAGTCTGGGAGTTATAGTTCCTTCCTCCCTATCGATGGGTTTCACTGATCATTCAATAGTATTTAAAATAGTGAAACAAATGTGCAGCATCGAGGCAGAATCAACTCGTTGCCCAGCTCCTATGCTTATGGGTAATAGTTGGGTGCAGTCTGACAGCCTTGGAGGGTGAGGTTGTCAGGCTTTGACTCACCCTTACACGGACGTTTCCAGATGTGTATGATCATAGAATCATAGAATCACTTTGGTTGGAAAAGACCTTTAAGATCATCGAGTCCAACATTTAACCTAACCCTGCCATCCCACCACTAAACCATGTCCCTAAGCACCGCATCTATCCTTCTTTTAAATACCTCCAGGGATGGGGACTCGACCACCTCCCTGGGCAGCCCATTCCAGAGCCTGACAACTCTTTTGGTGAAGAAGCTTTTCCTAATGTCTAGCCTAATGTTCACACCTCTCCAAGTCTCAGAGGCAGTACTATCAGCCTGTGCCAAGGGAGGGGCTGAGAGCAAAATGGAGAGGGAACTCTCACCAACAGGGGTTACAGCCCCCTTTCTACCATTGCCATCAACACTTACCCTGGGCTCCAATGCTGACCTGCCATCCGAAGGTCCCAGACAAGAATCCACTGTGTCAGGACTGACTGACTAACTGGGGAGAGCACGTGGGAAGAGCCTGCTGGGATTGAAAGAACTAGGACTCTAGCCCATTGTCTATCGAATCAGCCATTAACTTTGTAATTGTATCACTGATTGGCTGCAACCAAATTGATTTTTTTATCTAAGGTGGGTGGCAACAAAAGCTTGGAGGAAAGGTGGATAGGCAGGGTGCGGTAGTATGTTGGGACCTGAGGGCTCGGTATCATGACGTGTCACACTAAATTTACCTGCTAAAGACATTGACCACCAGTCTTTGCCAAGGTGGAGGGGCCACCTTTACTTAACCCGGAAAAGGAACCTGTAATTTTATGCATGTTCGATAAATAGCTGGCTAGAACTTCCTGATTACGGAGGCCTGGCTCTGGCGGAACCGACATCCTGTCAGCTGCTGCTTTTGCGAAGACCACGTTGGTTGCTGACGCCATTTTTTACCCTCCTGCGCGCTCCCTCACTTTTTCTTTCTGGCTCGTTAAGTATCGAGCGTTCCTGCAAAATGGCCTCTTTGGACACGTTGATTGATTGTTACAGAACGGGGA
>NW_009259718.1:1066596-1070386 GCF_000687185.1 Egretta garzetta | reverse complement strand
GAGGAGGGGGAGGGGTGTGGAGGGGGAGGAGGAGAAAACATCTTAAAAGTGTAAATTAGAAACGAAGAGATTAATATCTCATAGCCCTAGTTTAAAGCAGGTTTTTGAGATTAGCTTTTAATGCTGCTTACAAGTCTTCACTACTGTTGACTGAAGCAACAGGTACCAGCAGGTAGTAATATATTTATTAATTCATTATAAATGCTGTTCTCTCTTAAATAAAACAAAATACTTTGGTTTTTAGGTCTCAGGGGATGACACTTCTCACAGAGGTGCAAAATTCGACAATGATGTGTATAGCTGCATCTGTAATTATAGGCTTAGTCACGATGATAGGACCTATCAAACAGCATGAAATGCACCCCCAAAATAGAATTCCTTTGTCTATGACAGTAAATTACTTTAGTCTGGTGACAAAACTCTCCTTTTTTACCTGACAAATGGTACAAATGTTGCTCAGTATGTGACGTAATACTGAACACTGTATTTTTGCTAAAGCTAGGGCTGTAGTTAAAGTCTAGTTATGTGGTAGAGTGAAGGTGAGTTCAGGGCCCTCTAAGAAAAGGCTGGTAGGATGCAAGTCCCGTGTCAGATGGAGTTGCCCTGGGTGGCCAGCAAACCTGTCCATACGTACTGTAATAAAACTTAAATGATTAGGAAAAAGAAGGTATTCTAGTTATTCACGATTTGGTAGTTTCTTCCTTTGGCAGCAAGAACAGGATAACGTGGCAGGTGAGGGTTGGTCAGACCTGTGAGCTGCTGGCTGCAGAGTGGTGGAATCCCCACTTCTGGGGACAGGAAGTGCTCTGCCAGTCAATCAAAGAGCGAGTCTGGAACCGCTTTTGCGGTATATGTGATATACCAACGATGGTAGGCTCTTACCACTATTTGAATATGTATTAGACACTTGGATGGATGAGTGGCATCAAAAGTTACTATATGTGGTTAATCATGTTTTTTTAAGAGTAGCCAGACATGGGGTTTTTTGCTTCAGTTTCCTTAAATACCAACTGAAGCTGGACTAAAAGATCTAGTGGTCAGCTTGTTCTGTATTCTCTTACTGGAGAAATTTTGTTGCTTCTTCACTGAATGATTTGAAACTGGTTGCTGTTGAGATCACTGTACTCGAAGTGGTGTGACAGCCTTGTGTTGTATAACAAATCCCTGTCTAGACTTGCCCAGAATAGACGCTGGCCTGTTAATAGGAAATTCTGTTACGCGTTTCATCAAAGTTTTAAGCGCGCAGCTCCAGACTCGGGCACCTTTTTGAGATAGTAGTATACTTTCCAAAACAGTGCTACCCTGGACAGGATAGGCAAAAAGATCTCTGGAGCCTAACAGGGATTTTTGATTGTCCCCAACACCTTGTCAGTTCTGTGGCTTTGACTAATAGCAAACACTTTGTTGTTGAACCTCAGAAATCTTTTTGTTTTGCAGCATTATTGAGAAGGGGGAAGAAAAATGTGGGCACCTAATTGAAGCTCACAAAGAGTGTATGAGAGCTCTGGGTTTCAAGATATGAGTGAGATGAGCAGGACTGTGAACATGGTGAGTATAGCCCTCAGGACCTCTGCCTCTGAAGCGCCCTGGCATCTCAGCTGGTGCCATGGGAAGTGCTGTTCATGATGGCAAAGGCGTCCTCCTTACGAGAGGGATGGCAAAGTCATCCTCACCAGCACTAGACTAAGTACTGCTGCCCTTGTGAGGGTGGTGAAGCCTTCTGGCAGCGTGCGGCCTGTGTGAGTAGCTCTTCAGCAGCAGGGCGTGGTTCTGCATCTCTTGTCTTCTTATAGATCTGAACTTCAACTTAGATTTCTAACGGTAGGGTGGGGTGGGTGCTGGGGTTTGTGGGTTTCTTGCTGGTGTGTTGGGGGTTTTTTTGTTTTTTGTTGGTTATTGAACTGTCCCTCAATATCCAGTGGAAATCCATGTTTTGTGAAGCTGTCTTTCCTCTCTCTTCTAGATGATGACTGTGGTGTGACTGTCTTCTGGAAAGCTGCAAAATAAATTATTTCTGCAAGTTACTTCAGAGATCAAATACAAAAAAAGAATCTATTTATAAAGAGTCTCTAATGATAGACTGTGCATCAGGTCTATGGCTTTTCCACTATTAGCTCTTGACTGCTGCTATACAAAATATATTTTTTCCTCTTAATAAAACTCTGAAAATGACCAGTGTTCCTGACTTCTCTTTAAGTAAAGAAATGGCAGTGCCCTCCTCATTGAAAACACTGTGCTATAGGAATGGAGAGGATGAGAAAAACCTGCTTACTCATTGACATGAGAAGAGGGATTGCTCTGGTGGTGTGATTGAACAGATGGGCCTTCGGTGGGTTTTCCCACTGATGCAAACTGAGAAATGGTGCTAGTAACGCTGCCCTGTTACTGCTTTCAGCAACGTTGTGCCGAAGCCTGTGCCGTTTGTGACGGTACGTGTAACTATGTTTGTACAAAGGCAGCCATGGCCTTATGAATTGAACTTTCCTTAGAGTCAAAACTAGATTTGCTTTTCCCTGTGAGAATTCTTTCAACTTTTTAATAGCTTTATGTTGGGATTCAAGCTTCATACTTTACAATGAAGAATGAAGTACTTTCTGTATCGAACTTTTCTAAGCCCAGTTTTTGTTGTGTTCGTCTTGTGCTAGGTGTGCATGGGCTTTTGTTCTCTGGCTTTTTTTCTCACCCCTGTGACGTGACAGTGGGAAGGTGGTTGTGGCCTTTGATTCCTTCTTAACAATCTAGAGCAAAAAAAGCGCAGTGGGTAGTTTGTTATGTGTTTGGGACTTTTTTGGTTTCATGCTGTGTCGCTGTGCAACCCTAACGTTCTTCCTCTGGTGAGTTGACTTTGCTTAAGATGGCATCACTGATTACTTCCTCTCCTCCTGCCGAGTTTTTAGAAATTAAAGATGTGAAATCTGTGCTTTGGCTCGATTCTTCTCTTGGCTTTGATCCCCTTGGAGGGATGGGTGCAGTCATGATCATTTCTCTGCCTGCGGGGCCCCGTGTATTCTGAGCTAGCAAGGGGCAGGCTGTCGACGTTGAGTACGTGACGCCTGGTACCATCTCTGCCGAGACTCACAGGTTGTACAAAGAGAGTTTAGACTCTGCTTCTGGGAATGTTTCATGAAGTTTCTGGAGTCTGCAGAAATGTTCTTTAAAATGCTTTCAGGGGGTGAGCCGGGCTGCTAGGCTTAGCTCTACGCTGCTTGTCTGCTCTCCTGTCCAGCCTAAGAGAAGGGACGTGGGTGTAGTTCTGGCAAAAAGCATTCAAAGCTGCCTGTGGGGTGCTGTAGCTGGCTGGGGAGCAGGACCTGGTGCTCCTCTTGGCTGTTTATTGTTGTCTTGGGGTAGAAACTTGAATAAGGTCATTTATTATTGAATCAGTGCATTGCGTGTCAGAGCTTGAACTGAAGAGAACGTTAAAAGGTGGACCGGCACCAGCTTTGTGGTAGCATGCCCGGTCTGGGTAAGCTGTGGAAATGGTGCCACAGAGTAAAGACCACGGCAGGGGTCAGCAGTGGTCAAGTGAGAATGGAGTGCTATTTAATTCAGGGCAAGAAAAGAAAAAATGGATCCCCATACACTTTTACACAAATTCTATAAACTTAAGAAATGGGACATCCAGGCCTGCGTGAAGGTAAAAGCGCAGTAGATAACTTCAGAAGTTTTTTGGAACGGAGATGATGAGTGGGATGCTGCGATACCCATGTGCAGCAGGTACAGAAATGATTCTGGACAGCTCTAGCCTTAAAACAACAATGGAAAAACCTTGTAGTCAAATCATGATTCC